>NC_057797.1:192305787-192546593 GCF_018294505.1 Triticum aestivum
TGTACTCAGACATGATAGCTTCCGCTTGTGCTTTGACTTGTATGCTCTGAATGTTGGGTCGTGAGACCCCTGTTTGTAATATCTCGCTCCTCGGAGCCTATTGATTAAATACTTGAGTTGTAGAGTCATGTCGTGATGCCATGTTGTATTCGCACATATCGAGCATATTGTGTGTATGTTATTGAAATGCTTGGTATGTGTGGGATCTGGCTATCTAGTTGTTTATCCTTAGTAGCCTCTCTTACCGGGAAATGTCTCCTAGTGTTTCCACTGAGCCATGGTAGCTTGCTACTGCTCCGGAACACTTAGGCTGGCCGGCATGTGTCCTTCTTCGTTCCTGTGTCTGTCCCTTCGGGGAAATGTCACGCGATGAATACCGGAGTCCTGTTAGCCCGCTACAGCCCGGTTCACCGGAGTCCTGCTAGCCCAGTGCTACAGCCTGGATTCACTCGCTGATGACCGACACGTTCATTGCTGGGTCATGTATGCCTGTCCCTATAAGTTAGTGCCACTTTGGGTTTACGACTAGCCATGTCAGCCCGGGCTCCTTATCATATGGATGCTAGCGACACTGTCATATACGTGTGCCAAAAGGCGCAAACGGTCCCGGGCAAAGGTAAGGCGACACCTGTGGGAATACTGTGCGTGAGGCCGCAAAGTGATATGAGGTGTTACATGCTAGATCGATGTGGCATTGAGTCGGGGTCCTGACAGCGTTGGTATCAGAGCTTGACTGCCTGTAGGATTACCAAGCCAAACTGGTCGAAGTTGAGTCTAGAAATTCTTTAGTTATATAAGGGAATTGATTGTGGGATGGAACGTAAGGCTCTTTTTACTCCTTATACCTCATGGCCTTCTGATCTGAGTCATCATCTTCTCTTCTACGGGGATTAAGAACTAGGCTATCTCTTCTTTCTATTAGGATCACGTGTTACTAATCAGTAGACTTATAAGATTGTTGGATTTAAGTCTCAGTTCAGTTCCTACTACTTCTGTATGTTAATTGTTGATCTCGAAACCTTGATATTGTGCTTCTGAGTGGTTATGCCACCATTTTGTAGTATGTCTCAAATCTTTTCTGAGCATTTACAGCCGTTATGCTGTCCGAGTCATCCCAGGTTTCTAAATAGTCTGATGCATTTGCAAAATCCTTTCCCTCTGGTTTCGATGTTCCTTTATGCCAGCTCAATCACACTAATTGTTGAGTTGAGGTATTCTATTGCCTTGACATTTATGTTGGAATTATTATTATGACCCTAGGTGTCTCAGGGGATCATCTAGTGGTCTAGCCATGATTTGTGTCCTAGTGTGATGATTCTGGCCTTTATTCTCGAAAGCATTTCGTGATGCTACTTAGTAGTAGGTATTCTACTCCTGGGTTTTGAACCCGAGATTCACTCTACTTACCTCATGTTGATAGTGTTTGCTAGTTCCTTTAGGATATTAGTAACCTTTGCGATAGTTCTCGAGGTTCGTGGTACATCCTTCTTCCAATTACCATGAACCATTCTTGGCAGGAGTTCTTCTGAACCAAAAGATGACAACAAGAGTGCTCTCGATGAGTTCTCCATGCTATATTGTGACTCTGCCAGTTCTACCTTTCTGCATGGGTTATCCGGAAGAATTATGTTGAACTTGGTTCGACATACTAATCTATGCATCCACAACTCAGAAAGTTATATGTTCCTTTGAGTTGTCCCTCTTTAGTTGTCTACTGACCTTCGTCTATCAATTGATAGTCAAGAGTATGCGTGCATTCGTTTATCGATGCCTATTACTCTTGTGGTCCATCAAGCCATTCTAACGCGGAATGACTAGGAGAAACAAACTCCAGTACCTCTTCCCTATCCAGGATTGGGTCAAAGAAGTTGTGCTCCGCAGATCAAATTGCTAATCCAGCTTTTGTTCTGCTCTACCTTGGAGTATTACATATTTTATATCGAGATTGTTATAGGAATTGCACACCATCCTATGAACTCTTGGTATAGTGATACTTCTTGCCATCATTGTTCATTCCTCGGTTCCTATGTTATTGTAACCGGAATGCCGACAAATGAATCATGGCGTGTGAAATCAATATTGCTAGCAACTCTGTTGCTTGGTAGTTAAATGGACGATAACCTCATTCTTAGCGTGTTGATTATTGAATCGTCACCCTAAGATTGATTGTGCTACCTAGTCCCTATTTCTGGTGCACTCCTCGACCAATGAGTTAGGAATTATTTCAAGTCCTCACTCATTTGATCATGTCGTCTTGCCCTCGAAAGCAAGATTGTTCTCGAGCTTAGTAACATACCGGTGGTTCGTGACTTTCCAAATATCTTCTTGGAAGTGTTACCGGGTTGTTTCCTGACTGTTATGTTGAGCTCGTGATCAAGTTGGTTTCTTGTGAACCACCCTTTCTCCAAGAATCTGTGTTGGATATCCCTGAGCTAGTTGGTTAAGCTAGACAACAACTTGGAGAATTGGAAGATAAAAGCTTGCCTAACTTAGTTCGTTCCAAAGGGATATTCTTGTGTAGTGTGTGTTGAAGAAAGATGATATCTTCATCGATTGGTCCCTGTGATCAGTTGCTGGACCTATTGTCTTATCAATCCTTTGATTTGAGTGTGGGCTATCATCAAATCAAATCAGTACCAACGATGCTCGTAATGTTGTCTTATTCGTGGTTGATCCCTCGAGCATACACCATTACATCTTTGGTCTGACCAATGCTATCCCCGTGTTCACTTAACTATGGAATTCCTTTTAAAAGGAAACCTAGATGAATTGTTGTTGAGCCCATTGACAACATCCTTATCTCCTCCATGATTTTGTTGAACATTAAGCTAGTGTTGGAAACTTTTGAAAGCATTTGTTCATGCTAGCTCATGAAGCATATGTTTGGATGAAGGTAGTGACTTCCTTTAATTCATGTGCATCTGATGCAAGTTGCCGCCGTGGATTCGAGAAAGTCAATGTTGCTTTCTTTGGAATCATTCCAAATCAGTCATGCACACATGCGAAGAATTCTGTGGTTTGAAGACTTGCAACCTTCAATCTATATGTATCCCTAGCACACCAAACCACTGATTGATTTGTTCAAGGAGAAGGAGTTCCTTCATAAGAGCTAATCCGGACTTATGTAAGGACTTCGATACCCTCGTTGATGGTTCCCCCTCCTAAACTCGGTAGTGTTTTATTATAAGACTACTTTGTGGTCATGCTTGTCTTGGACAACGTGTTCACATGTTTGTAGCAGAACCAGCTCATGTTTTGGAGTTTGCTATCGTAGTTCATTTCCCGAGAATCTCGCAACGTTATCTCGTTGAATTGTGTTGCAAACTTTCATTTATCTTCCTAGGCTCGATGAGTCTGGAATATCCTGACACCAACCAGATCTGAATCTCAGGCAGATATGATGGTTTGGAACATTTCCCAAGAACTATAATATTGGTCCCTCGATAACTGATAAAGTGGATGTCGTGTCCAGCACCTCCCAGCCGAAAGACCTATTATTGCAGTATCTTGATTGAAGAAGTTGGCCACCTCCCCATAAGGATTTCGTAGGATTTACCTCCCTAGTTGTTCCTTATGATTTTTGTGTTTCCGAAGTCCGACCTTTTACTTGATGTTCTAGATATCAAACCATATCTATGAATGGGTTACACTAGCACATCAAGGAGAACATTAGAAGCGGAGTGCTAAATGTCTCTCGGTCGATCATCCAGATTTTATTTCCTTGGCCCCGCCAAGGGTGAAATCTGAGAAGGTGTTATCTTCTTTTGCATCCGCATCATCCATCATCATCCATCATGGTAGTATGTTGTGTTGCCAGGATCCTTGACACGGATGTTGGTAAAACCTTGATGATTGTGGAAATGCTCAAGTTCTTGAGAGCACGCACAAGCGCTACGTGTTATCATCGGCACTAACTGGGATGCTCTCAGTTTCCTCGGCAATGCTATGACCTTTCAAACAGTGAATTTACTCTCTATTGCTGGGTTCTTCCCCAGTTACCAGAATCATTCCCAGGATTTGCATTTTGTTCCCAGCTTGCACCGCCAATGTGCCATTCTACCATGGGTCTCTTCCATTTCCGGTGATAAGCAAATTCATCCATTACGTTGTCTTCAACAAGGTAATCCACATCATCCAAGTTCGGGTATGCCATTCTACCGAACCCCTCTAAATGATCGATTATGATTTGCCTTAAGCTGGTATAAAGAGTTTCAAGGATCTTTGAATCAAAGGTAATTCTTTTTGCCACTTAAGGGGATATTTCTACGAGTCACCTTCCCTAAGGTGCATCGTTATGGTATCATGGCAACTCAAACTCCTCGCTACGTTGACAATCATTTACCACCTTCTTAAGCGTGAAATTGTTGTCTACCTAGTGAACCTTTGTCATCTGCTTCACTCCATTCCTATGGATGTGTGCTTCGTCTCTCAGCTCGAGAGATGTTGCTATGTCTCAATCCGTGGGTTAATCCTGAGTTGTTCGACCTTCGAGAAGAACAATTCTTTTAGGGTCTTCCCTTTCCTCTCGCTGACATGATAGTTGGAGTTCTCAGAGGAAGACTTCGAGACAAAGATGGTGTTTGAATCAACGTTCATTTGAAGTGCAACCTGGATCGTGAAGATTGTGCTAGTTGCGTTCCCCCTTCACCTTACCCTACGCTTAAATCTCGGGACGAGATTTTTGTTTAGTGGGGGTGAGTTGTCACATCCCTAGTCCTAGCCTGACCTATGTTTGCTTCCATGTGTGCATCATGTTTAAATTTTTGAAACTTGAACTGAGGAATTTTGGAAGCCTCAAAAACTTAAATAAAAGAGGGGCAAAGAACCCTGGAAAATGCATTCAATGTTTCCAAAATGGCCTTAAATAATGTTGGTTATATTTTGGCAAGGGTTTTGCACCAAACCAAAAATAATGAACATTTTGAGAAATATTTTGAGCACTGAATTTAAATCATTATTGTATTTGAATTTGGAATTATATTCATAATATATGGGATATATTTTCAAATAACTCTGAAATGCTTTATGTGCTGTTGGAAAAGTCCATCTAGCAACATAAATGATTCAGAGGATATCTGGCACTGTTTTGGATTTGTTTTAATTTTAAAAAAACAGTGGCAAAGTATAAAACAGAAACAGAAAAACAATAAAAGAACAGAAACTTACCTGGACTTACCTGGCGCTCACCGAAGCCCACCTGGACGGCCCAACACTTCCGGCCCAGCCCATCTCCACCCCTCCCCTGTCGTCTTCCTCCCTGCCAGGAGGACGGGCACGCGCCCGGCGCGCGCGGCCACGCGCCCCGACCACCTCCTCCCTCCCAGCCTTCTTGGCTCCTCCTCGACGCCCCGGTGACGCCACGCGGCCCCCTCGACCCTCTCCTACTCTCCCCGTGCCCCTCTCCTCTCTCTCCCCGGAACACTCTCCCCCTCCTCTGTTCTCCTCACCGAACGCGCCCGCCGCCGCCGACGAGAACCACCGTGGCCACCGGCCACCCCACGCCTCACCGACGCCCCAGGAAGCTCCGCCCCGACCCCCTCTTCCTCCCCACCGATCCACGGCCCTCTGGAAGCCCTGCAGCGTCGCCCTCAAGCTCGCCCCCAACCTTCGGCCGCCGGCGAACTTTCGAGGATTCGCGAGCTCCAGCCCCTTCCCGGCCTCGCCGTTGCCTCCACCAGATCCGCTGTGAGCTACTCTTCCATTCCCCCTCCTCCTCACGCTCGTTCCTGTACTCTAGCCGCCCTTTTCACCGGAGCTGATTGCTCCTCGCCGCCGGCCATGGCGTGGCCGTGTCCACAGACACCGCAACTCGCTCCCGAGCCCACCGGCGTGCTCACCGCAACCTTAGGAACCCAAAGCACCTAACCACTCGTCCTCCCGTGCACCGCAGCGCCGGTCCCGCGAACCCCCGAGCTCCGGCCGCCGCCTCGGGCTCCACTCCGGTGAACGCCGGCCACCCCCGCACCTCCCGTTGGCTCCCCTAGATGCGCATGGGCACGGGCTACCTCCTGGTGCCCTTGGCGCGTTGATCCGTCGTCTCTGGCGCAACTCCGGCGAGCCACCGCCGCTCTGGGTCGTCGCCGTCGTCCAACCGCCGGCGAATCCGACGTGGCCGGTCATTAGGGCCTAACCACCCCCGCTAACCCAGGCCTAGGGCCACTAACCGGTGGGCCCTACCGTTTAATTAACCTGGCTAACAATTTAGTTAAGTTAATTAAACTCTGTTAAATCACTGTGCAGCTGACATGTGGGTCCCGAATGTCAGGTTTGACCCGGACCAGCCCCTGTTGACCTGCTGACGTCACACTGACGTCAGGCTGACGCATTAATGAATTACTGGAATTATTAATATTCAGGAAATTTTAGAAAATGCCCTAAACTTCAATAAATCATAGAAATTCAACCGTAACTCCAAATTAAATAATTTATATATGAAAAATTATCAGAAAAATTCAAGGAATCCATCTGTACCATTTTCATGCATGTTAGAACAACTTATAGCTGCTGTTTAGCACAAATCAAATAAATGGCATTTAAACTCTCACATATGGAGTTTGAATTTGAATCTTGTATTCAAACCAACCCCATTTAACTTGTTGCTAGATGCATTAGCCCAAAACACATTCACATTGCCATGTCATAGCATGCATCATATTGTGCATTGCATTGATCGTGTTTCTTCTGTGTTTGCCGGTGTTGTTCTCCCTCGGTAGACGTTGTACCGACGATGTGATCGTTGACACTGATGAAGACTCAATGTTATCTTCAGAAGTGCCAGGCAAGCAAAACCCCCTTGTTCATTCCGATACAATCCTACTCTCTCGCCCTGCTCTCTTTTACTGCATTAAGACAACAACGATTCAACTGTTACTTGCTGCGGTAGCTGAACCCCTTTATCCTTTGCATGACCTGTCATTCCACAGTAAATAGATGAAACCCACTAGCATGAGTAGGAGTTGTTTGAGCCCTGTTGTGCCTACTCATTCATGCTTGTTTGTCATGCCTGCTACTGCTTAGAGTTGAGTCAGGTCTGATTCATCGGGGATGAATCAGAGGTGTGTGAACATGTCCTACTGTGTGTGAGCTAAGTGTGTGAATACGATTTGGTAAAGGTAGCGGTGAGAGGCCATGTAGGAGTACATGGTGGGTTGTCTCATTGAAGCCATCCTCAGGAACTGAGTTCTGTGTTTGTGATCCATGATTCAGCTACTACCACGCATTGGGCCCGAAACCAATGGATCCTCTCGGCTTCTTAATCACCCTTGTCCTCTGTCCAGGAGTTGCAAGTAGTTTCTGGTGTTTGTAGTATGCTGGAGGCCGTGGGCAGCGCTGACCGGAGGGGTGGGCTGTGATGCGGTAGGCACGTGGCACGGTGTACCGGGCGCCCGTTTGGTGTCTCGGGAACCCTGTTCACATCGTTTGGGGCTGTGAGCGAAACTTCGGCCGGATCTCCTCATGGATGGAACCCGAATAGGCGATAAACCTGGACTAGAGACTTGAGTGTTTAGGCAGGCCGTGGCCGACACCCACGTTGGGCTTCCGCTTGAAGGTTGCCGAGTACATGTCGTGTAAACGGCGGTAAGTGGTGAGAGCGTGTGTGAAGAAGTACACCCCTGCAGGGTTAACATCATCTATTCGAATAGCCGTGTCCACGGAAAAGGACTTCTGGGTTGCTTATATCAGTTCATAGACAAGTGAAAGTGGATACTTTAAAATGCGCAAGATAAGCGTGAGTGCTATGGATGGCGTTCTCGTAGGGAGACGGGAGCGGATCCATAGTGGTGTATTGATATGGTGAATATGTGGACTCGTGTGCGCCACCTGAAGAGTTACTTGCAATCATAGTTTAGGTTAGCCACTGAGTCAAAGCTGGCTTGCTGCAGTTAAACTCCACCATCCCCTTTGTTGATAATGATGCATATGTAGTTAGTTCTGATGTAAGTCTTGCTGGGTACATTTGTACTCACATTTGCCTATTTTATGTTTTTGCAGAGAGAATTCGGTCTCGCTAGTAGTTCCGCGTGGACTTCGACGTTTAGCTTGATACCTCAGCTACGATCTTGTGCCCTCGGCAGGATCTGATAGATAGTCAGGCTTCTCAGCCTTTTTCATTTATAGATGTTTGTACTCAGACATGATAGCTTCCGCTTGTGCTTTGACTTGTATGCTCTGAATGTTGGGTCGTGAGACCCCTGTTTGTAATATCTCGCTCCTCGGAGCCTATTGATTAAATACTTGAGTTGTAGAGTCATGTCGTGATGCCATGTTGTATTCGCACATATCGAGCATATTGTGTGTATGTTATTGAAATGCTTGGTATGTGTGGGATCTGGCTATCTAGTTGTTTATCCTTAGTAGCCTCTCTTACCGGGAAATGTCTCCTAGTGTTTCCACTGAGCCATGGTAGCTTGCTACTGCTCCGGAACACTTAGGCTGGCCGGCATGTGTCCTTCTTCGTTCCTGTGTCTGTCCCTTCGGGGAAATGTCACGCGATGAATACCGGAGTCCTGTTAGCCCGCTACAGCCCGGTTCACCGGAGTCCTGCTAGCCCAGTGCTACAGCCTGGATTCACTCGCTGATGACTGACACGTTCATTGCTGGGTCATGTATGCCTGTCCCTGTAAGTTAGTGCCACTTTGGGTTTACGACTAGCCATGTCAGCCCGGGCTCCTTATCATATGGATGCTAGCGACACTGTCATATACGTGTGCCAAAAGGCGCAAACGGTCCCGGGCAAAGGTAAGGCGACACCTGTGGGAATACCGTGCGTGAGGCCGCAAAGTGATATGAGGTGTTACATGCTAGATCGATGTGGCATTGAGTCGGGGTCCTGACAACATTATTCAATTATCATTTTTTAATGTTCATTCAAAAATGTCCCTTTAATAATGTTCCCCAAATAAATGTTAAATTTCTTTTGTTGCCCCAATAATGTTCCCTGAATAATGTTTCTTAATAATGGTCCCTAAATAATGTTCCCCAAATAATTGTTGATGCCGAGGAAAAAATATTTGACTTGAAGAACATTTTTAAATTTCAGAGAACAATGTTTATTTTGAAAAAAAATTAGTTATTTTTTATAACGTTATTGAGGGAACATTATTCCTTTCTTTTTCTTTATGTTTCCCAAATAAATGTTCAGTTTGTTTTGTTCCCCGAATAATGTTTCTTTAATAATGGTCCCCAAATATTGTTCTCCAAATAGTTGCTGATGCCGAGGAAATTATTTGACTTGAAGAACATTTTAAAACTTTAGAGAACATTTTTTATTTTGAGAAACATTTAGTGATTTTTAGAACGTTATTGAGGGAACATTGTTCAAGGAACATTATTATATTCAGAATGTAGTAAACATTTTTTCTCCAAAGAAATTTTGTTGACCCAAAGGAAGATTATCCAGTTATCATTCTTTTAATGTTCATTCAAAAATGTTCATTAAAATTATTTGACTTGAAGAACATTTTTAAATTTTAGAGAATATTATTTATTTTCAAAAACATTTAGTGATTTTTTAGAACATTATTGAGGGAACATTATTCAAGGAACATTATTATATTCTTGTAGTAAACTTTTTTCCTTCAAGGAAATTTTGTTAACCCAAAGGAACATTATTCAATTATCATGTTTTTAATGTTCATTCAGAAATATCCCTTTAATAATGTTCCCTGAATAAATTTTCCATTTCTTTGGTTCCCTCCAATAATGTTGCCTGAATAATGTTTCTTTAATAATGGTCCCGAAATAATGTTCCCCAAATAATTGTTGATGCCGAGGATAAATTGTTTGACTTGAACATTTTTAAATTTCACAGAACATTGTTTATTTTGAAAAACATGTAGTGATTTTTTAGAACATTATTGAGGGAACATTATTTGAGGAACATTATTATATTCTTGTAGTAAATTTGTTTTCTTCAAGAAAATTTTGTTGACCCAAAGGAATATTATTCAATTATCATTTTTGTAATGTTCATTCAAAATTGTCCCTTTAATAATGTTTCCCAATAAATGTTCAATTTCTTTTGTTCCCCCAATAATGTTCCCTGAATAATGTTTCTTTAATAATGGTCCCAAATAATGTTCCCCAAATAATTGTTGATTTCGAGGAAAAATTATTTGACTTGAAGAACATTTTTGAATTTAAAAGAAAATTGTTTATTTCGAAAAACATTTAATGATTTTTATAGAACATTATTGAGGGAACATTATTCCAGGAACATTATTATATTCTTTTAGTAAACTTTTTTTCTTCAAGGAAATTTTGTTGACCCAAAGGACATTATTCAATTAACATTTTTAATGTTCATTCAAAAATGTCCCTTTATTAATGATCCCCAAATAAATGTTCAATTTCGTGTGTCCCCCTATAATGTTCCCTGATTAATATTGTTTACCCAAATAATGTTCCCTCAATAATGTCTCTTTAATTATGGTTCCCAAATAATGTTCCCCAAATAATTGTTGATGCCGAGGAACAATTACTTGACTTGAAGAACATTTTTAAACTTCAAAGAATATTATTTATTTTGAAAAAATATTTAGTGATTTTTTAGAACATTATTAGAGGGAACATTATTCAAGGAACATTATTGAGGGAACTTTTTTATAGAACATTTCTTGTTTCCTCAATAATGTTTCTTCAAGAATGTCCTTTCAATAATGTTCCCCAATGGACATTAATTGATAGAAATGTTTGTAGACCGATTTATTCATACATGCGCACATCTAGCACTTCCTCTGTCTCAAATCTACCTAGCAAGGCATGCCTCGATGCAGCTAGCATATGTAACAACATATCAATGAAACATATTAGTTTTTTTACTTTTCTGATTACCACAAAATAAATTAAATAGTTCAAGCTCAACTATAGCTATAACAAGTGTAACTTATCAAAATATTTTTATCAACACACTAATTAAAATCCATCTAAATTTTCTCAGCTAACAATGCAAAAAGTTCTTCATCGAGGGAAATTATATTCTTCCTTGCTGCAAACAGAAATTATCTTCTTCCTTGCTGCGAACAATGAAAAGCTTCAACCAGTCTTCTTTTCCGGAGCCGCTTTCTTCCTAGATTTCTTTTCAGATTGTGGCTTCAATCTTTCTCCTTTGTTCACAGACTTGGATGGCCGTATAGGAGGATCTTTCAACAAATTTTCAGACTGCACTTTCGGTTGTTGTTTCTTTCCTTACAAGTACTTCGAATGAATTTGAGCAACAACATCCAAAAGTTATTTGCTAAGTTCAGAATCTTTGCTGATGTCTGAGCAAGCTTCACCAACTTTACTCATCAGAATAGCATATCTAACTGCATTGTGTGACTGATCTTCACCTATAAGCAGCACCATTTCTTTCTTGCACTTATCTAATTCTTTTTCTCAAAAGGAAATAGTCCGTCTCTCAACAATCAGCTTATTTGGACTATGGGTAATGTCAAACTGCGTAAAAAGTCTGAGGATATGGCAACAAACAATACCATCACGCTCAAACTTCCCACAGAAACATTTGAATGAACCAGTAGTAAGGACCACATGGACTCTGAACATTTCTCTTGCAAATTCTGGTTTCTCATACCTGATGTGTTTTTCCAAATCATACACTTTATCCTTCTCAATTTCGATAACTTTAGAAGCTGTTGCATTCACTAATTCTGTCAAAAACTTCAAGTAGATTCCTCTGGTATATATTGTTGATGCATGTCATTCAACATCCTGATGACTCTAAAAGACAGGAGTCTTCTCATTCGACAAGAATTTGTCCTGGTTTTCTATGTGAATAACATTCTCTTGGAATAGCATGTATTGTTTCATGAATGCCTCTATAGTATCTTTCCTCTTGATATAGTCTTTGAAATTTGAGTTGAAGCTTGCACTACGGCTGGTTGACCTGATGAAAGGGCAAAACATCCCTCGAAAATAAGCTGGAACAGAGAAGGTCCGGATGTCCCACATCCTTTTGATGTGAGCATGTTCAACACACTTATACTTCAGAACAAATTTCTCCCATCTTTCTTCAAATTCCTTAACAGTAATGGATTGCAATAAACACTTCATCATATATTTTTCCATTTTTTTCCCTCGTATCCATGAAAGCACTCATGTTTTCTCGCACATTTTTAAATATATGCCAAATACAGAACCTATGTAACGCATCTAGAAATACTTGAGGAATAACAGATTTCATCCTTGCATCTTGGTCTATCAATATTATTCCTGGGTTTTTCCACTGCATGACCTCCATGAAAGTTCCAAACAGCCACACAAAAGTATCTGAAGTCTCATCTTGCAATAGCGCCCAACCAAACACAATTGTTCTTCCATGGCCATTAATTCCCACTATAGGTGCAAAAGGCATGTTATATTTGTTTGTGCTATAAGCGGTGTCAAATGAAATGATCTCACCAAACAATCGGTAGTTCAATCGGGAACGAGCATATGTCCACAACAAGCTGAGAACCGTGTTGTTTGTATCTCTTTGCATCCTGTAGCAGAAACCAAGAGTATCAATTTATAGCTTCTCAATGTACTGCAATGTCCATTCAATATATGTGTTCCCCTTTTTGCGCACCCGTTCTCCCTATTTAAAATCATCCAGTTTCTTCACATCAAAGGTAATGTTTCCCAACTTCCCACCACAGAGCTTTCTGAATATGCTCATGATTCTTCTCGGTTTCACTCTGTGTTCTTGAAGCAATTTTGACAACATGATTTCTGCCTCATTCATGTTTCTGTGGCTTAAGAAAAAGATTGTAAGTGATGGATACCTTACTAGATCATGGTTATGCTCAAGACACATTGATGCAATATGCCACTTGTCATCCACCAACTTCACAATTATATTCACCGGACAATTTGTCCCTTCAATAATGCTTCTTTTCCTTTTCCTCAAACCAGTGTTGACACTTGGTCTTTTCCTACTTTTGTTGCACTGGAAATACTCTTGTTCTTATAATTCCTTCCTTTTATCATTGCGAAACCATCCAACTGAGCATAAACATTTACAAACAGGGAAGCATCATCCAGTGTTGAGAACACTTTACCAACTTCTGGCGTACTACAATTGTATGCTTCTTCTAGTGTAGGGAACACATACTCTTCATTCAGTGCACAAGTTACTGTCTCTTCATCAGAATCTTCACTCTCAGAATTTCCTTCATAATCACATTCAGAATTCCGAGCCAAAGAAAGTACCTGCAAAGGGAAGCAACACAACTATTCGACATCAGAATAAGAATCTTTAGAAAACAAGGTTAATATCTAGAAAGTCTTTTTTATTATTTATTCCAGAAATGCAGAATCTTACCTCACGGCAAATATTTTCCACTTCTTCTGTTGTTGTCAAAGAAGGTTCACTACACATGTTCTCACCAACACTGTCCTGTAAAGATTTATTTACGTTTTAATAGCCATATCATTTCTCAATTTTTATTTGCCAACACAATCACTTGCAGGTTTTCCCTTTTTTTTCTCACACTGACCTGCTCGCTCAAACTTAGCACTACTGCTGAAGATGATTCAGTAACATTGTAGTTGTTCTCATCATTTATGTCCATTGACTGCCAAAAACACTGAAGATATACTTTCTGTCAAACACTACAACTGTATTCAAGATCTTGTCACATTTTTTGATTGGGAAAAACATATGCTAGAATTATAATTGCACTAGCCAGTTTGTAAGTACTTATAGTATGTTCATTGTTATTTGACATTGCCAAATCTTTGGTGATGATGTTTGGTGCAACTTCTTCTACTTCTTTGTCAATGCCACCAAATAAATTGAACCCTATTTCAGCTTCTTGACTCTCAATCGGTTCCTGGACACCATTTTTGTGTGTGTGAAAGTTTGTTAGTTCATATCACTTCCGAAGAAGAAATGCGTTTGAAATCAGACATGTTAAACAACTAACCTCAGTTTCTTTCCTCAAACTTTGATATTGAACAAACTAATCAAATTCTTCCATCAAAGGACAACCCTAAGAGAAAAGTGAAAGAAATTTAAAGATTTTTTCATCCTAACTGAAATCCTACGTGAAGCGATGATTGAATCAAGGATAGTGACTCACCACACTTGCAGGTTCTGCAGCACATTTGCCCGCAGTAGGTTCGAGCAGCTTGTTATCATCGTTGTTCCTTCTCTTCTTCACTTATTTTCCATTGGATGCAATTCTTTTCTCAGTTTGCATTTGCATCCAAAAGAAAACAACACACATTTTCTCTTTTTTGAGTTTTTTCCTCATGTTGTAATCACTAAGTTTTTAAAAGAACACACTCAACTTCTATTTTTATAAACAAGAAATGTAGAGGCTAACCTTCTTAGTAATCTCTTTCTTCTTACTGATTACTTGTTGGTTAGCAAATTGCACAAAACTGATTTCACCTTCCATCTGGGTGTACCATAGGCTGCAACCATCAATCAGAATCTTCTGTTACTTTTTTTAACAAACAAGACAACATGTACTGCTTATTGCTTTTTTCTGTGAACGTTGTCAAACTTGAGAATATGTGAAGTAAAACGAAATGGATGGGAGCAAAAGCAGACAGAAACGTGAACCCAAACACTATAGTGTTGTGTCACACTCTAGCTGGTTCATGCATTAGAGTGTTGCATCATGTCTACTTTTTCAGAAACTTGAAATGGGGATGACAGAACCCCCAGCCCCCCTGGAAAGAACTAGGGTTTACTAAAATTATTTTCAATGAACCCAAAATGCCCTTCACAAAATGTTCATCATTTCTGGATTGGGTTAAACCCCCTGGCAAAAATGGTGCACTCTTTTCTAGGACATTCTGGATTTTTTGAATTAAATCATAAGTATTTGAATTTGGGCATTTAAATGCTATAAAATATTTTAAATGCCCAAATAATTCTGGATTTAAGTGAGGGCTATTAGGAATAATCCCAACAGAGCCCACAATTATTTTCAGGATTTTAGTAAGTGCCTAAGTATTTTTAATAAAGCCCTAAAGTTACAGAAAAATAGAAAAGGAAAACAAAACAGGAAAAGAGAGAAAGAGAAAGGCTTACCTGGCGCCACCCAGCAGGCCCACCTGCCGGCCGAGCCCAGCCACCGCTCCAGCAAGTTGCTTGGCTCGGCCAGGCAGGCAAGCAGCTGCTCGACGGCGAGCATAGCATGCGTGCCACGCAGCTGCCCGCCGCCTCGCCGCTCCCCTCGACGAGTTGTCGACGTGGGACGTACCCCCTCTCTCTCCCCGACCTCGCAGACACTCGCTCTCCTCTCTGGCTCCTCTCTCTCGCCCTCCCCGACGTCACCTGAGACGTCACCATCGCTGCCGCTCGCCGCAGACGCGTCCAATGCCGTCCCCGCGCCCTCTCACTGTGTCTAGATGGTTCGCCGTCGTCGACTACGTCGACTAGCCAACCCGCACGATGCCAGAGCCCCTGCATCGTCCCTGCCGCCGTCGTCTTCAACCTCGGGCCGCCCGAGATCGCCATCGCCGTTCCGACCGCACCGTGCCTTCCCCGAGCACGCTGACCGTCTCTGTGGATTCCTAGTGAGCTACTGCTCCTCCCCCTTCTCTCCGCTTCGTTGGTAGAGCTCTGTAGCCGCTGTGCCTTTTTCGTCCGAACGCACCACCGCCTGACCACGTCGTCGGCGATGCTCCGGTGACCTTTTGGTCACGGGCTTGTGCCTGTCACACTCCCCGTGCCATGTAGATGTTGTAGGTGCTAGCGCCATGCCGCCTAGGCCACGGCAGCCACGCGCACGAGCTGACCCGAGCTTCGGCCTCCGCCAAGCTCGTCACCGGCGATGCTCCGGCCACTCCTCGGCCAAGCCATCACCACGGCTGGATGCGGGCGAGCACCAGCTGCCCGTAGCTGCTCTCCGTGCAGCAAATGGTGCCCTGTGGGCAAATCCCACAGCACGCCGCTGCGTCTGGCCTCGCCAGCGGCTAAACACCGGCAGGCTTTGACCGCTGACCGGCGAGGTTGACCCTGCTGACACAGGTTGACTTCCCCCTTGAGCCTATGATAGGTGGGGCCAGCCTATTAATTAGTTTAGGATTAGTGCTAACTAATTTTAGTTAGTTTAGGTCACTAACATGTGCGCCCAGGCCCCACTGACAGTTAGTTAGTACTAACTTAATTCTGTTAGTTAGCTGAGACACTGATAGACGGGGCCCACCAGTCAGGTTTGACTGGCCCTGGCGCCTTTGACTCGCTGACGTCACAGTGACGCAGTGCTGACGCAATTATTCATTTTCTGGATTTATTTTTATATAGGAAATTCCAGAAAATAGCCAAAACTTCTAATAATCATAGAAAATCAACCATAGCTCCAAATCAAACAAATTATATATGTAAAATGATCAGAAAAATTTAATCTATCCATGTGTAATGGTTTCATGCATGACAAAACACTTTAACCTTGTTGTTTAGGTGAAACAAGCTAATACACTTATTATGCATAAGAACTTTAACCTTCATTTGAATATTTGATTCAAATGGACCCATTTCAACTTGTTTCACATTGCATTAGGCAGGACACATCATTTTGCCATGTCATAGCATGCATCATATTGTTGCATATTGTCATGTGTTGATTATGTTCTGTGTGTCCTTCGTGGTAGGTTCTGCCTCCGAGGATATCTCCGAGTATCCAACTGAAGGGCAGTACCCTACTACCACTCCATCAGGCAAGCAGCCCCATTGATCATATCGATACAATCCCATGTTCTCGCCTCTGCTCTCATTTACTGCATTAAGACAACAACGTTTCAAACTGCTGTGTGCTACGGTAGTTGAACCCTTATCCTCTGCATGACCTGTCATTGCCACAGTAACTAGATGAAACCCACTAGCATGTGTAGGAGTTGATTGAGCCATGTATGTGTTTCCTACCTTGCTATGCCTGCTATGCTTAGAGTTGTGTCAGGTCTGGTTCATCTGGGTGATGGGCTAGAGTGAAATGATTATGTCGGTAATGTGAGGGATGTGTTGAACATGATTTGGTAAAGGTATCGATGAGAGGCCATGTAGGAGTACATGGTGGGTTGTTTCATTGAGGCCGTCCATAAGAACTGAGATCTGTATGCGTGATTTAAGATTCAGCTACTACCACACATTGGGCCCTGAAATATGACCCCGCTCGACTTACTGACCCCCCTTGTCCTCTGTCCAGGAGTTGCAACTAGTTTCTGGTGTTTGTAGGTTATGTGTTGGTGGCCGTGCGTAGCGCTGACCCTAGGGGTGGGCTATGATGCGGTAGATACACCATGGCACGGTGTACCGAGTCGCCCATTTGGTGTCTCGGGAACCCTGCACACATCGTTTGGGGCCGTTGAGGACACCCCGGCCGGATCTCCTTGCGGATGGAACCTGAATAGGCGATAAACCTGGACTAGAGACTTGTGCGGTTAGTCAGGTCGTGGTCTACACCCACGTCGGCTTTCGCTTGAAGTCTGCCGAGCACATGTCGTGTGCAGACGCTAAGTGGTGGAAACATGTGTGACGAAGTACACCCCTGCAGGGTATAAAACTATTCGAATAGCCGCGTCCGCGGTAAAGGACTACTTGGTTGCCTATACAGTTCATAGACAAGTTAATGGTTACTACTAAAAGACTCAAGATAAGTGTGAGTACCGAGGATGGCTCTCTCGTAGGATGACGAGGGAGGATCTCCGGTGGAGTATTGTGTTGGTGATTAGTGGACTCGTGTGCGAAAACTATTTGACTAGTGGTGTCCCGTAGGATAGCTTAGCCAAGAGTCAAAGCTGGCTTGCTGCAATAACTCCACCACCTTCTTGAGAATGAGCATGTATAGTAGGTTCTGATGTAAGACTTGCTGAGTACCTTTGTACTCATGTTTGCTTAATTACTGTTTTCAGACGACAACACCGCCCCCTCCGATGGGTTTTATGTAGATCTCGACGTCGATGAGTGACTTGCCACCCAGGTGGTGATCCTGGCCATGGAGGGCCCTATGTAGATAGACAGGCTTCGAGAAGCCTTCTTGCTTTCTAGTGTCTGTACTCAGACTATTTGCTTCCGCATGTGCTTGTATGCTTGTATGACTTGAGTGTCGGGTCATGTGACCCCTACCTGTATGAACATGTTATGTATGGCTCTCTGGAGCCTTTAAATAAAGTACTTGAGTTGTAGAGTTTTGTTGTGATGCCATGTTGTATTTGCACATATCGAGCATATTGTGTGTATGATTGAAATGCTTGGTATGTGTGGGATCCGACAATCTAGTTGTTTATCCTTGGCAGCCTCTCTTATGGGGAAATGTAGTCTAGTGCTCCTTGAGCCATAGTAGTCTGCTACAGCCCGGTTCACCGGAGTCCTGCTAGCCCAGCACTACTGCTTAGGACATTTGACTGGCCGTCATGTGTTTCACTTCGTTCCTATGTCTGTCCCTTCGGGGAAATGTCACGCGGTGACTTCCGGAGTCCTGCCTAGCCTGCTACAGCCCGGGTTCCCCGGAGTCCTGTTAGCCCAGTGCTACAGCCCGGATTCACACGCTGATGACCGACATGCTCGATGTGATTCATGTATGCCTGTCTCCATAGGTCTGTGCCGCCCTGGGTTCACGACTAGCCATGTCGGCCCGGGTTCTCTGTCATATGGATGCTAGCGACACTATCATATACGTGAGCCAAAAGGCGCAAACGGTCCCGGGCCATGGTAAGGCGACACCCGTGGGGATACCGTGCGTGAGGCCGCAATGTGATATGAGGTGTTACCGGCTAGATCGATGTGACTTGGAATCGGGGTCTGACAGCGTTGGCATCAGAGCCGGACTGCCTGTAGGTTCGTTGAGCCAAACTGGTCGATGTCGAGTCTAGAAATGCTTTAGTTATATGTAGGGGAATTGATTGTGGGAGGGAACGTAAGGCTCTTTTACTCCTTTACCTTATGCCCTCTGATCTGAGTCATTCTCTTCTCATTCAACGTGGGTTAAGGACTAGGCTCTCTTCTTCTATCAGGTTCACGTGTTACTAATCCGTAGTAGCTTATAGGATTGTTGTTACAAGCCTCAGTACAGTTTCTACTACTTTTAGTATGTTGCCAGTTGAATCAGAACCTTGATATGATGTTGTTGAGTGGTATTGCAAACTGTTGTGGATGTCTCAAATCTTTTTCTGAGCATTTACAGCCGTTATGCTGTCCGATTTCCCCTAGAAAATTCTAATGCCTTTGCATTATTCTGTGCTTTCAGATGGCCACCCGTTCGCAGAACCAAGTGGTTCGTCTGACCCGGTGCCTTGATGTGCCCGGCCACACGGCCATGTTGGTTCGAGTGATGGTTGAGTCAGGCTATCGGTGGTATCCGGAATATACCGTCGAGGAGCAGTTCAGAGACTTCAACCAGAGCCAGTACCTCTGTACCGTCAGGATATATCCCTCTTATCCTGGAGCCACTGAGCCCCTTCACTGTTCCTATGGACTTGGGGTCACTATTGAGATGTCTGTCCAGGATGCAGCCTATTCAATGATGACTATCATTCGAGCCAGGACTGCCTTGCTACAGAACACCGAT
Source organism: Triticum aestivum (assembly GCF_018294505.1). Classification (NCBI taxonomy): domain Eukaryota; kingdom Viridiplantae; phylum Streptophyta; class Magnoliopsida; order Poales; family Poaceae; genus Triticum; species Triticum aestivum. Next base: position 192,325,287 of record NC_057797.1, read on the forward strand.
TTCCGATACATGCCAGCCTCACTTCCCGGAGCACAGGGGTACTATCAGGCCTTGTACTATGACTCTACACATGAGGAGTCACTACTCCGCACCACTACCGAGATGCTCGAGGATAAGGACCGCGAAAATCGGGCCTTGCGTATGGAGCTTTTCCACACTCGTTTTGATCATTGGGCCACTTTGACTCGGTTTGCACCTGCGGTGCAGGCAGGATACATGGACATGAGGGATCTGTACCCTGTACGGTCTGGATTGCCAGATTGTATGGAGTGGCGCGATGTAGGAGGCATCACCCCTCCTCGTGGTCCCCGTCTGCCACCACCTGTGGGACCAAGGCCACAACCGAGTCCCTATGGTCCGCAGGCTCCGCAGGACCGTCTGTTCCCAGATGATCATGTTCCACTTCCAGGCTTTGGTGGCGACTTCTATGAGGATTACTACGGAGCCGTCTGAGCTAGTAGTAGTTTCACTAGTATTGTAGTAGTTGTATTCTCCACAGTCCTGCGTGACCGTGGGATACGACTTGGTGTGTATCACGCTCCGGAGGTGTAGAAAAATAATGTATAGGAGCTTGGAATGCCTTCGATGAGATGTAATGTCTTTCACCGTAGTTGTACTCTAGCCTGGGCTTGTACTAAACTATGTACGGTGTGTATGACCAATGGTATATATATGGCAGTTTCTATATTACCATGTCATGCAATGAACATCTTAGCATTCCATGTTATCCATTACATTCTGCACTTCCTTGCTAAGTTTGTGCCATCCTTATCTAAACCGTTGTCTTGTTTTCTCCTAGGATGGTCAACACCCGCAGCAACCCTGCTGCCTGGAGCAGGGGGAAGCCAGTGCAGTTAGGGGTGAAAATCTGCCTCACCCGCCTTCTCTGGCCGAAGTGATGCTGGAGGCGGAAAGAAACAAGCGTGAGACTAACCGCTTGCTGGAGCGGATTGAGCAGAACACTGCACGCCATCAGCGAAATGACTTGGTGTCAATCAATGACTTCATCAAGTTGTACCCACCAAAGTTCAATCATTCCGTAGAGCCCCTCGACGCGGATGACTGGCTCCGCAGCATCACACACAAGCTACGTTCTACCAATGTAGCCGAAGCTGATAAGGTTACCTATGCTGCCTATCACCTTGAAGGCCCTGCTAGCCTTTGGTGGGAAAACTTTGAAGCTATGCGCCCGGTCAGCCAAATCACTACTTGAGCTGAATTCAGTGAGGCTTTCCGTGAGCATCACATCCCGGAAGGTCTCATAGATCGCAAGAGGGAAGAGTTCTGCAATGTCACCCAAGGAAGACTAACTGTGGATGCATATAGTCGTGAATTTGGGAATCTGGCACGATATGCTCCTGAAGAGGTATCCACCGACGCTAAGAAGCAGGCAAGGTTCCGCAAGGGACTTAGCCCTGAGCTTCGCCGTGATCTTCGTCTGCACGAGTGCACCTCCTTTCAGAAGTTGGTCAATAAAGCCATCAGTGCTGAGACAGGCCAGTCTGACTATGACGCTTCACGCAAGCACTCTCGTGATTTTGGCTCTTCATCCGGCTCTGGATCTCAGAAGCGCCGGGTGTGGATTCCAAGCACGGCACTGCCACCCAGGTTCATTCCGAGGCCATCCTTTGAGGTGCCTCATCCCAACAAGCAGTTTGCACCGTCCAAGCCCTATGGTGGCCCCGCTGCTAATGCTGCTCCACGCCCCAATGTTGTGACATGTTTCAAGTGTGGAGAGCCGGGTCACTATAGTCGAGAGTGTCCCCAGAACAACAACCCCAATCAGTCTGGAAAGTCCGTTGGCCGTGGTAAGCTAGCGGGAAAGACATTCTACGCCAAGCCGGTCACCACTGCACGTGGCCATGTCAACTATGTCTCAGCTGAGGAGGCTCATGAGGATCCTAACGTCGTCCTTGGTACGCTCCTTGTTAATTGCCATCCGGCATCTGTTCTTTTTGATACTGGAGCATCTCATTCATTCATATCCGAGAACTATGCTCGATTGCATAACACGACATTCTGTGACATGCCCACTTCCATGGTAATTCAAACTCCGGGTTCCAAATGGCAAACTTCTAGAGTAAGCCATGGGAACGAAATTCTTGTCGATAGACTTGTCTTCCTTGCATCTTTAATAGCTCTCAAGTCCTCGGACATAAACATCATCTTGGGTATGGACTGGATGTCAGCTCATTATGCTAAGATTGATTGTGCCACTAGAACCGTTCAACTTACTCACCCATCGGGCAAGACAGTCAATGTCTTAACTCGAGTGGCCAAGCGCCAGCTTTACTCCCTAAATGCCAACCCCCTTCCAGACCTTGAAGATATTCCGGTAGTCCGGGACTTTCCGGATGTCTTTCCAGAAGAACTGCCAGGTGTTCCACCTGACAGGGATGTCGAGTTTGTGATAGACCTTGTTCCAGGAACCGTTCCAATTTCTAGAAGACCCTATAAGATGGCACCCTTAGAACTAGCCGAGCTTAAGAACCAACTCGATGAGTCCTTGAAAAAGGGTTTCATCCGTCCTAGTTCCTCTCCTTGGGCTTGCCCCGTCCTCTTCGTCAAGAAGAAGGATGGAACGGATCGGATGGTTGTAGATTACCGACCTGTCAACTTGGTCACTATCAAGAACAAGTATCCGCTTCCCAGGATCAACGATCTGTATGATCAGCTCGCTGGATCCTCAGTCTTTTCCAAGATGGATTTGAGGTTGGGCTACCATCAAATCAAAATCAGAAACGGGGACATTCCCAAAACGGCCTTTGTTACTCGTTATGGCCAATACGAGTACACCGTTATGTCCTTCGGTTTAACCAATGCCCCAGCCACCTTCTCTCGGTTAATGAACTCGGTCTTCATGGAGTATTTGGATAAATTCGTCGTAGTATACCTCGATGACATACTCATCTACTCCAAGAATGAAGAGGAACATGCCGAACATCTAAGGCTGGTATTGACGAAACTTCGAGAGCATCGCCTTTATGCCAAATTCTCCAAGTGTGAATTTTGGTTGCCAGAAGTGACCTATCTAGGCCATGTAATCTCTGGTAAGGGTATTGCTGTCAATCCCGAGCGAGTTCAAGCCGTCCTTGATTGGACTCCACCTGAGACGGTCAAGCAAGTTCGGAGCTTCCTTGGCTTAGCGAGCTATTGCCGCCGCTTCGTCGAGAATTTCTCCAAGGTTGCTAAACCTCTAACTGAACTCCTCAAGAAAGATAAAAAGTTCGAGTGGACCCCACAGTGCGAGTTCAGCTTTCAGGAACTGAAAAGACGCCTGACATCTGCTCCCGTACTGGTACCACCAGATTTCTCCAAGGACTTTATTATCTATTGCGACGCCTCGCGACAAGGACTAGGTTGCATACTCATGCAAGATCGTCAGGTAATTGCCTATGCCTCACGGCAATTACACCGACATGAGGAAAACTATCCCACACATGATCTAGAGCTTGCAGCTGTAGTCCATGCACTCAAAACTTGGCGACATTACCTTCTCGGTAATCGTTGCGAGATCTTCACCGATCACCAAAGTTTGAAATATATCTTCACCCAACCGGATTTGAATCTCAGGCAACGACGTTGGGTCGAGTTGATCTCGGATTACGACTTAGGAATAACTTACACCCCGGGCAAAGCCAATGTCATGGCTGATGCGCTAAGTCGTAAATCTTATTGTAACAACCTGATGTTACAACAAAGTCAACCACTTCTCCATGAGGAATTTCGTAAGCTTAATCTTCACATTGTTCCTCGAGGATTCCTATCCACCCTGGTGGCGAAGCCTAACCTTACGGATCAAATCATAGCTGCCCAGAAGCGTGATAAGGGCATATCCCGGATTAAGGAAAACATTGCTAGCGGAGTTGCTAAATGTTTTTCCATGGATGAGCGAGGTGTTGTCTTCTTCGAGAACCGCTTGGTGGTTCCCAAGAAACAACATCTACGCCAGTTGATTCTTAAGGAAGCTCATGAATCCCCTCTCACCATTCATCCCGGTAGTACTAAAATGTATCAAGACCTACGCCAGAGGTTTTGGTGGACTAGGATGAAGAGAGAAATTGCTCAATACATTGCTAGTTGCGACGTCTGTCGTCGTGTTAAAGCAGAGCACCAACGGCCTGCTGGCACCCTTCAACCTTTGGCTATTCCTGAGTGGAAATGGGATAAAATCAGTATGGATTTCATTACTGGGTTTCCCAGGACCAAGAGAGGGAATAATGCCATCTTCGTCGTGATCGACCGTCTTTCCAAAGTAGCCCATTTCCTACCTGTTCGTGAGAGTATCACCGCTAGCCAGCTAGCTGATTTATACATCTCCCGAATAGTGTCTCTTCATGGTGTCCCATTGGAAATTAACTCAGACCGTGGGAGTCTCTTCACCTCTCGATTTTGGGAAAGTTTCCAAAATGCTATGGGAACTCGTCTCTCTTTTAGCACCGCCTTCCATCCTCAATCAAGTGGTCAAGTAGAGCGAGTCAATCAAATTCTGGAAGATATGCTCCGAGCTTCTGTCATCTCATTCGGAATGGGTTGGGAGAAATGCCTTCCATTCGCGGAGTTTGCTTATAACAATAGTTATCAAGCTAGCTTGGGCAAAGCTCCTTTCGAAGTTCTCTATGGACGAAAATGTCGAACGCCTCTTAACTGGTCAGAAACCGGGGAAAGACAACTCTTTGGCCCGGATATGATTCAGGAAGCAGAAGAGCAGGTTCGCGTTATTCGTGAGAAATTGAAAACAGCCCAATCTCGTCAAAAGAGCCAATATGATCGTAAACATAAGCTCATGACTTATGAAGTCGGCGAGAAGGCTTACCTTCGGGTTACTCCGTTAAAGGGAACCCATCGTTTCGGTATCAAAGGCAAATTGGCTCCTCGTTACATTGGACCCTTTCGCATTCTTGCCAAACGAGGAGAAGTTGCCTACCAATTGGAACTACCTTCGCATCTTTCCAGAGTTCACGATGTCTTCCACGTTTCTCAACTCAGGCGTTGCTTCGCGGATCCTATCCGTGGAGTGGACCACGAAACGCTTGATCTACAAGATAACCTCTCATATCGGGAATATCCCGTTCGTATCCTTGATCAAGCCGAGCGTACCACTCGACGCCATAATATCAAGTTTCTCAAGGTTCAATGGTCACACCATTCCGAGAAAGAAGCCACTTGGGAAAGGGAGGATCGTCTTCGACTCGAGTACCCCACCTTCTTCCCGGAGGATCCTAAATCTCGGGACGAGATTCTTTTGAGTGGGGGTGAGTTGTCACACCCTAGCTGGTTCATGCATTAGAGTGTTGCATCATGTCTACTTTTACAGAAACTTGAAATGGGGATGACAGAACCCCCAGCACCCCCTGGAAACAACTAGGGTTTACTAAAATTATTTTCAATGAACCCAAAATGCCCTTCACAAAATGTTCATCATTTCTGGATTGGGTTAAAACCCCTGGCAAAAATGGTGCACTCTTTTCTAGGACATTCTGGATTCTTTGAATTAAATCATAAGTATTTGAATTTGGGCATTTAAATGCTATAAAATATTTTAAATGCCCAAATAATTCTGGATTTAAGTGAGGGCTGTTAGGAATAATTCCAACAGAGCCCACAATTATTTTCAGGATTTTAGTAAGTGCCTAAGTATTTTTAATAAAGCCCTAAAGTTACAGAAAAATAGAAAAGGAAAACAAAACAGGAAAAGAGAGAAAGAGAAAGGCTTACCTGGCGCCACCCAGCAGGCCCACCTGCCGGCCCAGCCCAGCCACCGCTCCAGCGAGCTGCTTGGCTCGGCAAGGCAGGCAAGCAGCTGCTCGACGGCGAGCACAGCATGCGTGCCACACAGATGCCCGCCGCCTCGCCGCTCCCCTCGCCGAGCTGTCGACGTGGGACGAACCCCCTCTCTCTCCCCGACCTCGCAGACACTCGCTCTCCTCTCTGGCTCCTCTCTCTCGCCCTCCCCGACGTCGCCCGAGACGTCACCGTCGCCGCCGCTCGCTGCAGCCGCGTCCAACGCCGTCCCCGCGCCCTCTCACTGTGTCCGGACGGTTCGCCGTCGTCGACTACTTGAACTAGCCAAGCCGCATGACACCGGAGCCCCTGCATCGTCCCCGCCGCCGTCGTCTTCAACCTCGAGCCGCCCGAGATCGCCATCGCCATTCCGACCGCATCGAGCCTTCCCCGAGCACGCTAACCGTCTCTGCGGCTTCCAAGTGAGCTACTACTCCTCCCCCTTCTCTCCGCTTCGTCGCTAGATCTCTATAGCCGCCGTGCCTTTTTCGTCCGAACGCACCACCGCCAAACCATGTCGCGGGCGATGCTCCGGTGACCTTTTGGTCACGGGCTTGTACCCGTCACACTCCCCGCGCCGCGTAGATGCTGTAGGTGCTAGCGCCACGCCGCCTAGGCCACTGCAGCCACGCGCACAAGCTGACCCGAGCTTCGGCCTCTGCCAAGCTCGTCGCCGCCGATGCTCCGGCCACTCCCCGGCCAAGACATCACCATGGCTGGATGCGGGCGAGCACCAGCTGCCCGTAGCTGTTCTCCGTGCAGCAAATGGTGCCCTGTGGGCAAATCCCGCAGCACGCCGCCGCGTCTGGCCTCGCCGGCGGCTAAACGCCGGCAGGCTTTGACCGCTGATCGGCGAGGTTGACCCTGCTGACACAGGTTGACTACCCCCTGAGCCTATGACAGGTGGGGCCGGCCTGTTAATTAGTTTAGGATTAGTGCTAACTAATTTTAGTTAGTTTAGGTCACTGACATGTGGGCCTAGGCCCCACTGACAGTTAGTTAGTACTATCTTAATTCTGTTAGTTAGCTGAGACACTGACAGACGGGGCCCACCAGTCAGGTTTGACTGGCCCTGGCGCCTTTGACTCGCTGACGTCACAGTGACGCAGTGCTGATGCAATTATTCATTTTCTGGATTTATTTTTATATAGGAAATTTCAGAAAATAGCCAAAACTTCTAAAAATCATAGAAAATCAACCATAGCTCCAAATCAAACAAATTATATATGAAAAATGATCAGAAAAATTCAATCTATCCATCTGTAATGGTTTCATGCATGAAAAACCACTTTAACCTTGCTGTTTAGGTGAAACAAGCTAACACACTTATTATGCATAAGAACTTTAACTTCATTTGAATCTTTGATTCAAATGGACCCATTTCAACTTGTTTCACATTGCATTAGGTAGGACACATCATTTTGCCATGTCATAGCATGCATCATATTGTTGCATATTGTCATGTGTTGATTATGTTCTGTGTGTCCTTCGTGGTAGGTTCTGCCTCCGAGGATATCTCCGAGTATCCAACTGAAGGGCAGTACCCTACTACCACTCCATCAGGCAAGCAGCCCCATTGATCATATCGATACAATCCCATGTTCTCGCCTCTGCTCTCATTTACTGCATTAAGACAACAACGTTTCAAACTGCTGTGTGCTACGGTAGTTGAACCCTTATCCTCTGCATGACCTGTCATTGCCACAGTAACTAGATGAAACCCACTAGCATGTGTAGGAGTTGATTGAGCCATGTATGTGTTTCCTGCCGTGCTATGCTTAGAGTTGTGTCAGATCTGGTTCATCTGGGTGATGGGCTAGAGTGAAATGATTATGTCGGTAATGTGAGGGATGTGTTGAACATGATTTGGTAAAGGTATCGATGAGAGGCCATGTAGGAGTACATGGTGGGTTGTTTCATTGAGGCCGTCCATAAGAACTGAGATCTGTATGCGTGATTTAAGATTCAGCTACTACCACACATTGGGCCCTGAAATATGACCCCGCTCGACTTACTGACCCCTCTCGTTCTCTGTACAGGAGTTGCAACTAGTTTCTGGTGTTTGTAGGTTATGTGTTGGCGGCCGTGCGTAGCACTGACCCTAGGGGTGGGCTATGATGCGGTAGATACACCGTGGCATGGTGTACTGAGTCGCCTGTTTGGTGTCTCGGGAACCCTGCACACATCGTTTGGGGCCGTTGAGGACACCCCGGCCGGATCTCCTTGCGGATGGAACCTGAATAGGCGATAAACCTGGACTAGAGACTTGTGCGGTTAGTCAGGTCGTGGTCTACACCCACGTCGGCTTTCGCTTGAAGTCTGCCGAGCACATGTCGTGTGCAGACGCTAAGTGGTGGAAACATGTGTGACGAAGTACACCCCTGCAGGGTATAAAACTATTCGAATAGCCGCGTCCGCGGTAAAGGACTACTTGGTTGCCTATACAGTTCATAGACAAGTTAATGGTTACTACTAAAAGACTCAAGATAAGTGTGAGTACCGAGGATGGCTCTCTCGTAGGATGACGAGGGAGGATCCCCGGTGGAGTATTGTGTTGGTGATTAGTGGACTCGTGTGCGAAAACTATTTTACTAGTGGTGTCCCGTAGGATAGCTTAGCCAAGAGTCAAAGCTGGCTTGCTGCAATAACTCCACCACCTTCTTGAGAATGAGCATGTATAGTAGGTTCTGATGTAAGACTTGCTGAGTACCTTTGTACTCATGTTTGCTTAATTACTGTTTTCAGACGACAACACCGCCCCCTCCGATGGGTTTTATGTAGATCTCGACGTCGATGAGTGACTTGCCACCCAGGTGGTGATCCTGGCCATGGAGGGCCCTATGTAGATAGACAGGCTTCGAGAAGCCTTCTTGCTTTCTAGTGTCTGTACTCAGACTATTTGCTTCCGCATGTGCTTGTATGCTTGTATGACTTGAGTGTCGGGTCATGTGACCCCTACCTGTATGAACATGTTATGTATGGCTCTCTGGAGCCTTTAAATAAAGTACTTGAGTTGTAGAGTTTTGTTGTGATGCCATGTTGTATTTGCACATATCGAGCATATTGTGTGTATGATTGAAATGCTTGGTATGTGTGGGATCCGACAATCTAGTTGTTTATCCTTGGCAGCCTCTCTTATGGGGAAATGTAGTCTAGTGCTCCTTGAGCCATAGTAGTCCGCTACAGCCCGGTTCACCGGAGTCCTGCTAGCCCAGCACTACTGCTCAGGACACTTGACTGGCCGGCATGTGTTTCACTTCGTTCCTATGTCTGTCCCTTCGGGGAAATGTCACGCGGTGACTTCCGGAGTCCTGCCTAGCCTGCTATAGCCCGGGTTCCCCGGAGTCCTGTTAGCCCAGTGCTACAGCCCGGATTCACACGCTGATAACCGGATTCATGTATGCCTGTCTCCATAGGTCTGTGCCGCCCTGGGTTCACGACTAGCCATGTCGGCCCGGGTTCTCTGTTATATGGATGCTAGCGACACTATCATATACGTGAGCCAAAAGGCACAAACGGTCCCGGGCCATGGTAAGGCGACACCCGTGGGGATACCGTGCGTGAGGCCGCAATGTGATATGACGTGTTACCGGCTAGATCGATGTGACATGGAATCGGGGTCCTGACATGTTGTAAGGATGGATGCTCTTGGTTCGCAATTACTACTTGCTTTCTTCATAAATCTCCATTGTACACGAAAGAGAAAGACTGAACTTGATGTTCCCAAGTAACCGACAACAGTAACATGCGGTTCATCCAACGTACATAGCAACTCCAAAGCTGGATCTATCTCTAATTGTAACAACAAGTGCAACTCATGCCACAGGAAATTCTTCACAACATTAAACTAGGTAATCCTCAAGGTACAATGACTGGACAATTTTAGATAATCCTTAAACTAGGTACTTGTTCGCCATATCAACAACAACTAACTGGCCAATTCTACCTGTTACTATCCTAGAACTACAACTAAATTTTCTTCCACTTCTTCCACCTTTTCCCCCAACCAAACTTTCTTCAGTGCACAACAGAATTAAGGAAAGGAAAGGAAGAAGATCAAGAAGAGGGAGCGAGGTATTAGCTATGCGCTCGAGGACCACCGCCGGTGGTAACAAGATGGAGGTGCCCTGGCGACGGTGCCGCTACCCTGCCACCGCCTGTCTCATGGATTGGTGGAATAGATCGAGCCACGTACCGCCCCCCCATGCCTTATCTGGTCCGAGCCTGTTTTTTCTCATCAATTTTATGTTTAGCAATAGACAAGTAGGGCCGTCCACTTACAACACTTTCCCCATTTTGCTTCTCTGTTCTCTCCCCCCTCCGCTCGTCGCCAGCCCTCTTGAGATCTGAATCCTGCTCTTCACTGGAATTTTTCCGCTGCGCTGAATCACCTCTAAACAAAAGGTTCCATCCCTTCTCCCTTCCGACCTCCCTAGGTTCTACTCGCCTCTAATGTCTTCATCTGTGTATATTGTATTTTTTTTAACTTGTGGAAGCATCATCATGATTTAGATCTTCTTCCAGGGATTGGAACTTTTTTAGCTGGGACTAACTATGACGCATGTTCTGATGGACTAGGGTTTGTTTAATTCACAACTACTCCATGGGCTAATTGAGTTTCTGTACTACGGCATGGAACAATTTTCGTCATAAATATATTTGTGTTCAATTCCATGTACAAGGTGCATCTCTATTTTGTTATGTAATTGCTTTCTAAGATTTTTTGTAATATAGTGAAATTGAAGTGTCATTAGAACATGTGTAGCTGCAGCAGCCATGTTGCATTTCATGACCAAGAAGTTAGGGGTTAGGGGTGTGCAGCAGCCATGAAATGCAACATGTGCTTCTGCATCATCTTCCACCACATCTATGTGTGGAATTGCATTTCATGAAATTTTCAGTAGCCATGTAGTGAAATTAGAACATGTCAGGAATAGTAGCCTTGTGGAAGTACTGTTGTCTTGATTGGGCTGTACACTTTTGTAGGAGCCATTACTCAATGTCTCTGTTTGGTCATGCCGATTTCTACTCCGCGGCTGTCACTGGTACGCGTCGGTGCTATACAAACGGTTTTTAACCCCTTTCCGTGGCGGCATTTGGAACCGTCGCCTAGTGAGTGACGGCGATAGGGGGGTCCTTCCCACACGACCCAGAAACCGTCGGGGATAGGGAGCCTTAATGCATACAGTTGTCCCTATATAACCGTTTCTGATATCTCGAATATCCCAAATGCTTCATCCTTGCTACTTGTTTGTGCTCGCATTGCCATCACAGTCGGAGTTTTGTGGATTTACCTAAAACCAGGAAGATTCTAGGCACAGGAGCTTTCCAGGCAGATTCCACGGACGGGAGATTTACAATGCCTCGCACATCACAAACAGTTCATGATTATAAACCGTGTATGATAGGTGGACAATCACACACATTTAGTTTCCCCGCACCGTATGTGATAGTGTCTGACATCACACACGCTTTCCAAATGGCAATTGTGTGCATTGTTACACACGTTTCCTCTTCATGACCCGTGTTGGATTATGATGCATATCGCACAGGCTGTGCCTTATTAACCGTGTGCACCATAATGACCTGCACACCGTAATTTTGCCCTAATTTAGTTGCTGCTATTTAAAATTGTACCTAATTTAAACTTGAAAGTAGGCTATAGCTTTATTTATATCCATCGGGTTCAAACAACCAATGCATTATGCGATTCACACGTACATATGTTTAAGAATTACATAAGCACCAAATAAAGAATGATGAACCTGGGTTTTATACTTGTACTATTATAGATGGTAAAGAAAGAGGCGACAGACATTCCGGTTGCTGAACAAGGTGAAGCGGAATGGCCCTATTGTGCTCTCATGGATGCAGAAGGCATGCAGGACTCTAGTCCAACCCCTTGTGATGGCTGGCCGCCAATCATGTAGTTTGAGAGGCAATCTTGAGTAAACTGCTTCAAGATCCAATGCAAAATAAAAAAAGATTCAGACATTGTCATCTAACACAACTCATTACGGGCAGTAAAAACAAGGCTACAGGGTTATTACTTACCATCCTGCAGTTCACTATTATCTTGCCTAAAGTGTAAACAAATAGTTCGATTGACATATTTTGACCCATTTTAATAACAATCTTTATCAGTTTCCTCACTTGATGCTAGTTCATAAATATCTCATTGCCCCATACATAGAAAGGGTCGAAGTGTGGATCTTTGGCAATGATATATGTACCTAAAAGCACCAAGTTAATATTAGAAGCTAAACAACAATTGAAAAATGATGTAGTACAACACTCCCTCCATCCCATTATATAAGATTTTATTACATGTATATCTAGTCATGATCAGAACATTAAGGTAACACTCTTGCTTGTTGCTACGTAGCCTGGGATTGCATATTTAGTCATTCAGTACAATGCATGTTGCTATGTAGCCTCAGATATATTAAATACGGCCCTAGTTAACCTACTGATAAATGGGTTACATATATATTCAGTGAAATGTCCGATTCGATGATTAATCCCTAATCCGCCCCAGGCTATATGGTACCAGCTACCGATATCCTGAACAATGAGTACATATAAGCAATGCGATGAAACTAACCTCGATGGAAAACAACACTGTTCTCAATATTGTCCTGCATGAGTACATATACAGGCATATTAAGCACAACAGGCTAAACATCAACCAAATATATACATGGTAGACAACATAATCTACAAATGATAGCTTCAATGTGCAGGCTTAAGCACGCTAGTTAAGCAAAACAAGAAGTGGAAAGGTGTGTTAACTGCATTAGGCATAACATTTAAAAACAAGCAAATAGTCATTCAAACTGGTATTGTGCAGTTCTAAAGTACACTAGTTATTGTTAAAAAACGAAAAGGCGTGTTAACTGCAATATCCTTAACAACAACCAAATATCGTAATTCATAGTGGTATTGTTGAAACTGTTATTGATGAAATTGAACTGCACGGCAAATAGTTGCACATATAGAGCATCACATTGTGAAGAACTAAAATAAACAAGTCATAAGGCCATCTCTAGCCGATCCTTAAAAAGTTAAAGGACTAAAACCCTTAGTGGATATATATATATATATATATACTCCAGCAATTTTTGGCCTTTTCTAGTCGATCCCCTAAACTTAAGGTTGTAAACTTCAATGTGATCAAGTTCAAAGCAGGTTCAACCGAAAGTGGCATGCATTCAAACATAAACATAGATAGTTTTGCATAACCGAACATAAAACATAAATTTAAACTAAGCTAAACTACTTTCGGTCAAAGTAGAGGTCAAGCCAATCCTTCCTCGTCATGTACGGTGTGCCGCGAGCCGGGTCCGGGCCGGTGCCGTCATCGGGGTCATTGGGGAAGGCACTCCTCCACTCATCGATGTCGATCTCCTCATCCTAGAGGCCCACCTCGATGCCCTCCATGCTGCCATCGCTGCCGCCTTCGACCTCGTCATCGGAGGAGAGCGCAATAACCTCACCGCCCTCCCCACTGCCGTCCTCGCCGCCTTCGACCTTGTCATCGAAGGAGAGCGTGATAACCTGGCCGCCCTCCGCGCCGGCAAAGATCGCCCGCTCTGCCCCCGCGAGCTCCGGGTGCTGCCGGTGGAGCTCTTGCATGTAGGCCTCATCGGCGGCCTCGGCCTCGAGGCGCTCCCACGCCTCGCAGTCCTCCTGCGCCATAGCCGAGCTCACCACCCCTGGCACTGGCGGAATGAGGCTAACCGGATGTGTGCCGAAGTGGAAATTGAGCCTAGCCGCCACGTTGTGGTAGCGGACCTGCGAGCGGTCATACTCTATGGTCGTGAGGTCGGCCGTGTGGAAGCTACCGAGCCACCGGCGGGTGTGGGTCTCCCTATATGTAATCTCGGTGACCCACGTCCCCCACTGCCGCTGCCGGACCCTGAGGTACGACCTCGTCTGCTGACGGGTCTGAGGGAGGACGGGGAAGTCCTTGAACCGTCTTAGGGGCGCAGCGGTGGGTGGATCGAGGGACCAGCGACGGCGGATCAAGCTCGCGGAGGACGACGGGGGCACCTCAGCGGCCACCTTGCCGGCGTCGGGCTAAAAGGCCGCGATAAACCTCTTTTTGGCCATTGGCTCCTCGAGCTCCCTGGCACGCAGGCAGAGGTTGAGGATGGAGGCGCCAATAATAGCGGCGACTGCTACATCTTGAGCACTATGTTCGATTTCCCCGAAGAGGAGAGGATGATGCAGCAAAGTAGCATAAGTATTTCCCTCAGTTTTTGAGAACCAAGGTATCAATCTAGTAGGAGGCTACACGCAAGTCCCTCGTACCTACACAAAACAATAGCTCAACGCAACCAACGCGATTAGGGGTTGTCAATCCCTTCATGGTCACTTACGGGAGTGAGATCTGATAGAGATGATAGATAATATTTTTGGTATTTTTGGTATCTTGATGCAAAGTGAAAAGTAAAAGGCAAAGCATTAATAAAGTGATGGAGATTGATATGATGACAATAGACCCGGGGGCCATAGGTTTCACTAGTGGCTTCTCTCAAGAGCATAAGTATTCTACGGTGGGTGAACAAATTACTGTTGAGCAATTGACATAATTGAGCATAGTTATGAGAATATCTAGGTATGACCATGTATATAGGCATCACATCCGAGACAAGTAGACCGACTCCTGCCTACATCTACTACTATTACTCCACTCATCGACCGCTATCCAGCATGCATCTAGAGTATTAAGTTAAAAATAGAGTAACGCCTTAAGCAAGATGACATGATGTAGAGGGATGGTTTCATGCAATATGATAAAAAAACCATCTTGTTATCCTCGATGGCAACAATACAATACATGCCTTGCTGGCCCTTCTGTCACTGGGAAAGGACACCAAAAGATTGAACCCAAAGCTAAGCACTTCTCGCATTGCAAGAAAAACCAATCTAGTAGGCCAAACCAAACTGATAATTCCAAGAGACTTGCAAAGATAACCAATCATACATAAAAGAATTCAGAGAAGATTCAAATATTATTCATAGATAGACTTGATCATAAATCCACAATTCATCAGTCTCAACAAACACACCGCAAAAAGAAGATTACATCGAATAGATCTCCACGAGAGAGGGGGAGAACATTGTATTGAGATCCAAAAGGAGATAAGAAGCCATCTAGCTAATAACTATGGACCCGAAGGTCTGAGGTAAACTACTCACACTTCATCCGAGAGGCTATGATGATGTAGAAGCCCTCCGTGATGATGGCCCTCTCCGGCGGAGCTCTGGAACAGGCCCCAAGATGGGATCTCGTGGATACAGAAAGTTGCGGCAGTGGAATTAGGTTTTTGGCTCCGTATCTGATCGTTTGGGGGTACGTAGGTATATATAGGATGAAGGAGTACATCGGTGGAGCAACACGGGGCCCACGAGGCAGGGGGGCGCGCCCTAGGGGGGCGCCCTCCACCCTCGTGACTGCCTCTTTTGTTCCTTGGAGTAGGGTCCAAGTCTCCTGGATCACGTTCGGTGAGAAAATCACGTTCCCGAAGGTTTCATTCCGCTTGGTCTCCGTTTGATATTCTGTTTCTCCGAAATACTGAAATAGGCAAAAAAAACAGCAATTCTGGGTTGGGCCTCCGGTTAATAGGTTAGTCCTAAAAATAATATAAAAGTGGAAAATAAAGCCCAATATAGTCCAAAATAGTAGATAATATAGCATGGAGCAAACAAAATTATAGATACGTTGGAGACGTATCAGGCATCCCCAAGCTTAATTCCTACTCGTCCTCGAGTAGGTAAATGATAAAAAGAGAATTTTTGATGCAGAGTGCTACTTGGCATAATTTCAATGCAAATCTTCTTAATTGTGGTATGAATATTCAGATTTGAAAGATTCAAGACAAAAGTTCATATTGACATAAAAATAATAATACTTCAAGCATACTAACAAAGCAATTATGTCTTCTCAAAATAACATGGCCAAAGAAAGTTATCCCTACAAAATCATATAGTCTGGCTATGCTCTATATTCACCACACAAAGTATTTAAATCATGCACAACCCCGATGACAAGCCAAGCAATTGTTTCATACTTTAACATTTTCCAAACTTTTTCGATCTTCACGCAATGCATGAGCGTGAGCCATGGATATAGCACTATATGTGGAATAGAATGGTGGTTGTGGAGAAGACAAAAAGAGGGGAAGATAGTCTCACATCAACTAGGCGTATCAATGGGCTATGGAGATGCCCATCAATAGATATCAATGTGAGTGAGTAGGGATTGCCATGCAACGGATGCACTAGAGCTATAAGTATGTGAAAGCTGAACAAAAGAGACTAAGTGGGTGTGCATCCAACTCGCTTGCTCACGAAGACCTAGGGCAATTTGAGGAAGCCCATCATTGGAATATACAAGCCAAGTTCTATAATGAAAAATTCCCACTAGTATATGGAAGTGACAAAATGAGAGACTCTCTATCATGAAGATCATGGTGCTACTTTGAAGCACAAGTGTGGTAAAAGGATAGTAACATTGTCCCTTCTCTCTTTTTCTCTCATTTTTTTATTTGGGCCTTTCCCTTTTTTTAATGGCCTCTTTTTTCGTCCGGAGTCTCATCCCGACTTGTGGGAGAATCATAGTCTCCATCATCCTTTCCTCACTTGGGACAATGCTCTAAAAATGATGATCATCACACTTTTATTTTTCTTACAACTCAACAATTACAACTCAATACTTAGAACAAAATATGACTCTACATGAATGCCTCCGACGGTGTACCGGGATATGCAATGAATCAAGAGTGGCATGTATGAAAGAATTATGAACGGTGGCCTTGCCACAAATACGATGTCAACTACATGATCATGCTAGCAATATGACAATGATGGAGCGTGTCATAATAAACGGAACGGTGGAAAGTTGCATGGTAATATATCTCGGAATGGCTATGGAAATGCCATGATAGGTAGGTATGGTGGCTGTTTTGAGGAAGGTATACGGTGGGTGTATGATACCGGCGAAAAGTGCGCAGTATTAGAGAGGCTAGCAATGGTGGAAGGATGGGAAAAGTGCGTATAATCCATGGACTCAACATTAGTCATAAAGAACTCATATACTTATTGCAAAAATCTAGAAGTTATCAAAGCAAAGTATTACGTGCATGCTCCTAGGGGGATAGATTGGTAGGAAAAGACCATCGCTCGTCCCCGACCGCCACTCATAAATAAGACAATCAATAAATAAATCATGCTCTGACTTCATCACATAATGGTTCACCATACGTGCATGCTACGGGAATCACAAACTTTAACACAAGTATTTCTCAAATTCACAACTAATTAACTAGCATGACTCTAATATCACCATCTTCATATCTCAAAACAATTATCAAGCATCAATCTTTTCTTAGTATTCAACGCACTCAAAAGAAAGTTTCATAAATCTTGAATACCAAGCATATTATTATTAAGAAAATTACCATGCTATTTAAGACTCTCAAAATAATCTAAGTTAAGCATGAGAGATCAATAGTTTCTATAAAACAAATCCACCACCGTGCTCTAAAAGATCTAAGTGAAGCACATGGAGCAAAACTACATAGCTCAAAAGATATAAGTGAAGCACATAGAGTGTTCTATCAAATTCCAATTCATGTATGGCTCTATCAAAAGGTGTGTACAACAAGGATGATTGTAGCACACTAACAAACAAAGACACAAATAATACAAGACGCTCCAAGCAAAACACATATCATGTGGTGAATAAAAATATAGCTCCAAGTAAAATTACCGATGGAAGTAGACAAAAGAGGGGATGCCTTCCGAGGCATCCCCAAGATTTGACTTTTTGGTGTCCTTGGATTATCTTGGGGGTGCCATGGGCATCCCCAAGCTTAGGCTCTTGCTACTCCTTGTTCCATAATCCATCAAAAGATTTCACCCAAAACTTGAAAACTTCACAACACAAAACTCAATAGAAATCTCGTGAGCTCCGTTAGAGAAAGAAAACAAAAGACCACTTCAAGGTACTATAATGAACTCATTATTTATTTATATTGGTGTTAAATCTACTGTATTCCAACTTCTGTATGGATTATAAACTATTTTACTAGCCATTGATTCATCAAAATAAGCAAACAACACACGAAAAACAGAATCTTTCAAAAACAGAACAGTCTGTAGTAATCTGTAACTAACGCAAACTTCTGGAACTCCAAAAAATCTACCAAAATAGGAAGACCTATACAATTTGTTTATTGATCAGCAGCAATTGGAATCAGTATTTTATCACGTTCTGGTGATTTTCAACAATTCGGGCACTGAGCGCAAAGTTTCTGGAAATTACAGCAAGATCAAATAACTATCATCCAAGAAGATCCTATAGGTCTAACTTGGCACAAACACTAATTAAAACACAAAACCACATACAAACAGAAGGTAGATGGATTATTTATTCCTAAACAGAAACAAAAACAAAAAACCAAAAATAAAATTGGGTTGCCTCCCAACAAGCGTTATCATTTAACGCCCCTAGCTAGGCATAAAAGCGAGGATGGATCTAGGTATTGCCATCTTTGGCACTAGGAAAGAAAAGAGAAAATTTCCTTTCTATGGCATTTATCCTCCTATTTTGGGAAAGCACATTGCCATTAATAGAGGAAGTAAGATTAAGCACGTTACGGAAATTTGCATCTAAACTAGATTTCATCTCTTTGATAATTTCGTTTTGGTAGAAGCATAAGAGGGTGGTAGATTCAACCTTATCATTCATGGGGTGCCCAAATATAGTTTTCATCCTTTCATAGGTATCTATAGCATCCCCTTCAAGAAAACCCTCTTCAAAAATAGAATCTAGCACTTGCTTGAAAGAAGCGGGTAATCCAACATAGAAACTTTTTAAGTAAACCTCAATTTGATATTGTGGTACATAGCTAGCCCTAATCCTTAATAACCTATCCCAAGCATATTTTAAAGACTCGTCAAGTAAATAGCGAAAAACTCCAGAGTCATCTTCATCAAAATTATTTAAACTCTCATTGGTAACCCCGGTGGGCCTTTCCATAGCATCATTATTTTTGAGCTTAGAGAGGATAGAGGGGTCATCCAAGGTACTAGTACCCTGGAAAGGACCCTTAATTCTTTTTGGTTCAGCCATGGCAACAAGAAGACGAGAATAAGGTAAACAGAAAAAGAGAAGGAGATTGGGAAAGAGAGGGCAAATAAAACGGCAAGGGTGAAGCGGGGGAGAGGAAAACGAGAGGCAAATGGAAACTAATGTAATGCGGGAGATAAGGATTGTGATGGGTACTTGGTATGTTGACTTTTGTGCAGACTCCCCGGTGACGGCACCAGAAATTCTTCTTGCTACCTCTTGAGCACTGCGTTGGATTTCCCCGAAGAGGAGAGGATGATGAAGCAAAGTAGCGTAAGTATTTCCCTTAGTTTTTTAGAACCAAGGTATCAATCCAGTAGGAGGCTACACGCAAGTCCCTTGTACCTACACAAAACAATAGCTCAAAGCAACCAACGCGATTAGGGGTTGTCAATCCCTTCACGGTCACTTACGGGAGTGAGATCTGATAGAGATGATAGATAATATTTTTGGTATTTTTGGTATAGAGATGCAAAGTGAAAAGTAAAAGGCAAAGTAAAAAAGCAAAGCATTAATAAAGTGATGGAGATTGATATGATGAGAATAGACCCGGGGGCCATAGGTTTCACTAGTGGCTTCTCTCAAGAGCATAAGTATTCTACGGTCGGTGAACAAATTACTGTTGAGCAATTGACAGAATTGAGCATAGTTATGAGAATATCTAGGTATGACCATGTATATAGGCATCACGTCCGAGACAAGTAGACTGACTCCTGCCTGCATCTACTACCACTGGTAGAAAAAGGGCCTATAGTCCCGGTTCGTAAGGGCCTTTAGTCCCGGTTCCGGAACCGGGACTAAAGTGTCGGTACTAATACCTCCCCCTTTAGTCCCGGTTCAATCCAGAACCGGGACTAAAGGCCCTCCACGTGGGCAGTGCGCAGAGCCCAGTCAGGAGACCCTTTGGTCCCGGTTGGTGGCACCAACCGGGACCAATAGGCATCCATGCGTCAGCATTTCTGTGGCTGGGGTTTTTGTTTTTTTTGAAAGGGGGGGGGGGTTGGGGGTTTTGGGGGGTTAATTTAGGTGTTTCATATATTGTGTTAGCTAGCTATAATTAATAGAGAGAAGTGTCCTCTCTTATGTCCGTGCTTGGTCGACGCTACGTACTATACAGACGTATAGAGAGGACTAGACACGCTGGCTAGCTAGTAAGCAAACGAAGGAAACAGAAGATCGTCATGAACATATATGCATACAGAGAGAAGTGATATCGACCACCTCTCCTTCTCCGAGAGATTGGTCGAACAACAAGTTCTCGTATATCTATCTGACACTACCGGCTACATATATACAATAATTATCTCTTACAAATATAATCATACGGACTCAGGGTCCACATAGAATTCTCCGTCTTCAGGGATCACGTGGTCAAGAAAGAATGCCGCCAATTCCTCTTGAATTGCTCGCTTGCGAGCTGGTGCTAGGAGTTCATCCCGCTTCCGAAACATCTAATTTGAAGAAGGGGGTCAATACATATATATATGAATGAATGAAACTCAACACAAATGATGGTAATAAAATAAAATTGTGAATGTTGTTATTTACGTACTTCATATTGTTCGTTAGAGTACCCGCCCCGCTCACAGGTCGTGTGGCGGATGGACTCGCAGATGTAGTATCCACAGAAATCATTCCCTTGTTCCTGCCACAACCACTTTACAAGAAATAGAGGTCAATCAAACTGATAAGCAAGAATGCTAAATGGTATTGATGAAACTAGCGCTTGAATCACTAGGAGATGCGCGGAACATGCTACTATAGTACTTACTTTCGGGTGTCTAAATTCCAGCTCCTTCGGCAGTCCCGGAACTGTTCTGGTGAATTTTCTCCAAACCCTACCGGACAAAGAAAACAATTACTTGATATCAGGAAATGAACAAAGTTGCTGATATGGTGGATAATGATCGATTTAACTTACTTCTGGAGTATTTGAGTCATGTCTGCATAGTCCTGGGGATCTTTTCGTTTAGAGTCTAAGACGGTTACTACTACCTGCTCAAGCTTAATCTCTAGGAGAATATAGTGGAAACTGCACACACATGCATAACTCATCAATTACATTACTATAACCTTGACTAATATATAAGGGAAACCGAATACGCACAAGACAGTAACACTCACCTGAAGTTGTATGGAAAGAATATTATATCTTTGTTTTGATTTATTACGAACGATCGTAGCAAGTTGGCCTCGGTAGCTACGGCATGAAGTTTAACCTCAGTTGCATCTATGAGATATGTGTTAATGTACCCAATATCACCGACTTGTCTTTTCTTCAATTCGGCGATCTTCAGTCTGCATAATATAGCGAGGATGATTATAAATACATGCAATGAAAGAGCTAAGCTATATAGAGAAACTTAATGACAGAAGTAGTACTACTTACAGACAGTAGCAGGTGACCGTTGTTTTATCGAGGGCCAATTGATTGAAAAACTGATAGAACTCCTCAAATGGAACAGGCAACAGATCAATTCCAACGAGGTCATGCTCCTTTTTAACTTTCACATACAAAGTACTCCTCCCCCTAGAGTCTCTGCAGATTTTCAAGTACCAATCATGCAATCTTCGCATCATCGTTGATAGAGATCTTTCATCTTTGACGAGAGGCTTCCCATACTCGTATCTTTGTATCTGCACGTCCATGGGTTCATAATGTACTTCGTCGGGCAGGTAATCTGCAAGATTGCTATAACGGGGCACCATCCTCGGATCATTAGCGACGTTGTGGCTAGGCACCTTGAGCGGGGGGCACGATTGCTTTGCTTGTTCGCCGAGCTGGGCAATTTGTTTCCCAGCTCGTCGTTCTTTCAGCCTTTGATCAGTGACAGTACTTCCCGACCGCTCCGCTTCGGCAAATTCCTTTCCAATAATGCGGTCATAGTTTCCTTTCGGCGGATCAGACTTCGGTGGTTTTGTCAGGGCAGCCAGAGTGCGCTTCACTTTCACCCGATCTACCTTCTCCTCCGGAGGTGGATGTTTCTTTGCTTTCACCCCTTCAAAGAAGTTCCTCACTTCTTCTCGCGCGATCTCGGCGTTCTCCTCCAGGGTCCTCTCATATGGTAACTTCTCTGGAGTCTTCAGAGAAGGACCGAATCTGTATGTCCTCCCGCCTCTGG
Source organism: Triticum aestivum (assembly GCF_018294505.1). NCBI lineage: Eukaryota > Viridiplantae > Streptophyta > Magnoliopsida > Poales > Poaceae > Triticum > Triticum aestivum. The sequence continues at coordinate 192,347,331 of NC_057797.1, forward strand.
TTGTACTGCTAGACGCCGACCGAGCAGACATAGCGGTTGTCTTCTTTACTTGCTTAAGAGGCGGAGGAGAAGGACTACGACGCGCCGGAGCAGCTGGAGCGGCGGCAGGTCTCTTCCGCCCTTGCTGACGAGGCGAAGAAGGAGGAGGCTGGCTGCTCGGGCGCGTCGGCACAGGCGGAGAAGGAGGCGGAGTGCCGCCACGCGCCGGAGAAGGAGCCGGCCGAGGGCCCTGATCGTCACTCGCCGGAGGAGGAGGCGGTCGAGGTGGAGTGCCCTGACTCTCCGATCTTCTCATATCTGCCCTTGAATTCTGGTGTCTCATTATTTTCGACGAACTTATTTAGCTCTTTCTTCCACCTCCTGAATAGTTCTGCCATCCTCTTCAGAGCAAAAGACTTGACTAATTTCTCTTTAACTGGGTTCTCTGGATTATCCTCAGGCGGTAGGGTGAAATTTGACTTCAGCTCAGTCCAAAGATCATTTTTCTGCATATCATTGACATAAGAGACCTCAGGGTCTTCTGTAGCCGGCTTAAACCATTGCTGGATGCTTATCGGGATCTTGTCCCTAACCAGAACCCCGCACTGAGCAACAAATGCGCTCTTTGTCCAGAGGGGTTCAATAGGTTGGCCGTCGGGCGCGATTGCTATGATCTCAAACTTTTCATCCAAGCTCAACTTTTTCTTCGGGCCTCGTCTCTTTACCGAAGTTGTGCTCGATCCGGAGGGCTAGAAAAAAGAACAAAGACTTAATTAATATGTGTACATACCAAAACAATGAATGCATCAATCAGCTAGTCAGCATAGGCTTAACTAATATATATACCTGGCTGGACTCGGTTCGGTCACCGTCACGGTCTCCTTCTTGCACCGGCATTGGGTCACCGGAGCCGTCCTCATGTTCTTCTTCTTGCACCGGCATTAGGTCACCGTAGCCAGCTTGTTCACCCTCTCCTTCCAGACCATCGGTTTCGTTGAGAAACAACGAGATGGCATCACTTCCTTCTGCGATTATGTCCCTCAACAACGCTTCTTTTGTTGCTTCGTCTAGGGCGGTGTCCATAGTTTCTACAAATATTTACAACATGGCAATTATTATTCAAACATGACAGATGGATATATTAGTGCCAAACGTAGAACTAGCTACCTAATCATAGTAAGCTATCGGGAGGGGGTATATATCGACAACGATGACACTACATCTATGTCCCTCGACGACCCTCGTTCCCGATAAAAAAAAGAGGAAGAAGAAGAAAAAAAAGAGGAGAAGAAAGAATAGAGGAGAAGAACCCTCGAACCCTCGACCCCTAGACGACCCTCTTCTTCCTCTCATGTTCGAGAGGATCGCCAAGGGGTTGGGAGGTTGCCTAGTGTCAAAGGATTCAACAAAACCATGTCTTCATCATTAGGCGAAAGTAACATGTGCATGATGGTACGAAGCTCTTCAAAGTTGTTCTGGAACGGAGTCCCAGATAGGATAATTCGCTTTTTGGTACAAAGTTCAGCAAGAGCCTTCCGAATATCGCTATTTGGAAGGCCTTTGCTGAATTCGTACCAAAAGGCGGATTATTCTATCCGGGACTCCATTCCAGAACAACTTTGCAGAACTTCGTACCAACACGCCCTGGTTACTTCCGGCTAATGATGAAGGCATGGATTTCTTCAATACTTTGACACTAGGAAACCTCTCTCGACCCCTCGGCGATCCTCGACCCCTCGAACCCTCGACGACCCTGGAACCCTCGACCCCTATACGACCCTCTTCTTCCTCTCATGTTTGAGAGGATTGCCGAGGGGTCGGGAGGTTGCCTAGTGTCAAAGGATTCAACAAAACCATGTCTTCATCATTAGGCGAAAGTAACATGTGCATGATGGTACGAAGCTCTTCAAAGTTGTCCTAGAACGGAGTCCCAGATAGGATAATTCGCTTTTTGGTACAAAGTTCAGCAAGAGGCTTCCGAATATCGCTATTTGGAAGGCCTTTGCTGAATTCGTACCAAAAGGTGGATTATTCTATCCGGGACTCCATTCCAGAACAACTTTGCAGAACTTCGTACCAACATGCCCTGGTTACTTCCGGCTAATGATGAAGGCATGGATTTCTTCAATACTTTGACACTAGGAAACCTCTCTTGACCCCTCGGCGATCCTCGACCCCTCGAACCCTCGACGACCCTGGAACCCTCAACCCCTAGACGACCCTCTTCTTCCTCTCATGTTCGAGAGGATCGCCGAGGGGTCGGGAGGTTGCCTAGTGTCAAAGGATTCAACAAAACCATGTCTTCATCATTAGGCGAAAGTAACATGTGCATGATGGTACGAAGCTCTTCAAAGTTGTTCTGGAATGGAGTCCCAGATAGGATAATTCGCTTTTTGGTACAAAGTTCAGAAAGAGCCTTCCGAATATCGCTATTTGGAAGGCCTTTGCTGAATTCGTACCAAAAGGCGGATTATTCTATCCGGGACTCCATTCCAGAACAACTTTGCAGAACTTCATACCAACATGCCCTGGTTACTTCCGGCTAATGATGAAGGCATGGATTTCTTCAATACTTTGACAATAGGAAACCTCTGTCGACCCCTCGGCGATCCTTGACCCCTCGAACCCTCGACGACCCCCGACCCCTCGAAGAGGAGAAATAAATAAGAAGAAGAAGAAAGAAGAAAAAGAAGAGGTTTCCTCTTCTTATTTTCTCCTCTTCTTTTCCTCTCCTCTTCTTCTTTCTTTCCTCTTCTTATTTTCTTCTTTCCTATCCTTCTTTTTCTAAAATTGTAATTTTTGCATATATAAAACTTTTCTAAAATTGTAACTTTCTATATAAAACTTTCCTATCGGGAGGGGGAGAAGATCGAAGAAAAAAAAGAGGAGAAGAAGAAAGGAATAGAGGAGAAGAAGAAAAAATAGATTTTTTTTTCTATTTTTTCTTCTTCTCCTCTATTCCTTTCTTCTTCTCCTCTTCCTTTTCTTCCTCTCCTCGTCTTCTCCTTCTTCTTCTCCTTCTTTCTCTACTTATTTTACTTTTTCCTCTCCACTAACATAAAATGCACTAACCTAAAATGCAACAAACATAAAATGCACTAAAGAGGCTCAACTAACCTAAAATCAGTGATAAAATGCACTAACCTAAAATCGATATCTACTAACAACTTAAAAAAATTAATACATATATGAAAAAATGCATATATGAAAAACTTTTGCATATATACATCAACATATATATACACTAACCTAAAATGCACAAAAATGCTATCGAAGAGGGGGTATATCGACCCCCCTCATGTATCCACATACATACATCTATACATACATACATTTCTCATATATAAATACATACATTTCTCATATATAAGTTTTTCTTCTTCTTCCTTTCTTCCTTCTTCCTAGCTAGATATATAATTTTTTGCATATATAAAATACATATATACTTGCATATATGTATAAACTTTTGCATATATAAACAGAGCCTCGACGGTGGCGGCTCACAACGGGGGCGGCCGGCGAGGGCGACAGCGGCGGCGGCGGCGATGGCATCGGCGACGACCACGGCGTTGGCGGGGGCGGGCGGCAGGCGGCGTCGGGGCAGCGCCTGGCAGCGACGGGGCAGGGGCGACGAGGACGGCGGGCACGGGGCAGCGCGGTGCTCGGGCGACGGCGGGGGTGGCGCGGGCGACGACGGGGGCGGGCGACGGCGGGGGCGGCGCGGGCGATGTCGGGGCGGCGCGGGGCGCGGGCGACCACGGGGGCTGCGACGACGTGCGCGGGCGACGAGGACGAGAATGAGGAACTGAATAAATTTTTTGACAAGTGCTATATATATATAGCAAGAGCATTGGTCCCGGTTCGTGGCACAAACCGGGACCAATGCCCCCCTTTAGTCCCGGTTGGTGCCACCAACCGGGACCAAAGGCCAATTTTTGGCAGCCCAAAGGGCGGGAAGCGGCGGCCTTTGGTCCCGGTTGGTGCCACCAACCGGGACCAATGGCCTTGTGCTGCCCCGCGCCCAAAAGTTTAGTCCCACATCGCTAGTTGAAGGGCGCCGGCACTGGTTTATAAGCGCTGGTGTGCCTCCCCATTCGAGCTCCTCTCTAATGCAAGCTTTCGGGCCTAAACTTGCTACTGCCTGTGGGCCTATTGGGCCTTCTGCGGGCCTGAATCCTAGCCCATGTAGGGTTTCTAGTCGTATTCAGGCCGTGGAGGCCCAGTAGGAGGCATTTTTTTGGTTTTTTCTTTTTTATTTCTACATTTTTTTGGTTTTTTATTTTTTTATTTCTACTTACAACTAAATACTTACAGTTTTTTAGTGATTTCTTTTTGCTTTTAGGTCACAAAAATTATAAACTTTCTGTTAGTGCCATTAGTTTTAAATTTTGAATAGTTTAAATTTGAATTTTTAAAAATTTGTGTGAATCACTAGTTTATGAATAACTTTACTATAAAAATAGAATTTTTTTCTATTTATTTTTTATTTCTACTTACAACTAAATACTTACAGTTTTTTAGTGATTTCTTTTTGCTTTTAGGTCACAAAAATTATAAACTTTCTATTAGTGCCATTAGTTTTAAATTTTGAATAGTTTAAATTTGAATTTTTAAAAATTTGTGTGAATCACTAGTTTATGAATAACTTTACCATAAAAATAGATTTTTTTTCTTCTTTGCTATTTATTTTTTATTTATACTTACAATTAAATACTTATAGTTTGATTTTAGGTCACAAAAATTATATTCTTTTTGCTATTGAAGAATATTATAGTTTTATTTTAGTTGATCATAACATAATATTTTAATTGATTGTTTTTATTTTCATAAAAGTTTTGTAGTTCATTCTGTTTGCTATTAATTCATTCTTTGAGCTAAATGACTTTGAAATTGGAAAGCATTTCAAAATGAACTCTGAAAAGGTTGAAAGTTGGCATGGTATCATCATTTCACCCACATAGCATGTTCCAAAAAGTAGAGAGGGTTACGACAAAAACTTGATGCACTTCGTGTACAAAATGGACAATCACTTTCGAAGTATCAAAGTTTCGAACCATAAGACATGAAAGCATTTCAAATGAACTCTGAAAAAGTTGAAAGTTGGGATGGTATCATAATTTCACCCACATAGCATGTGCATGTACAAAACGGACAATGGTAGCATGTTCGTCTGTTACAAATTTGGCATGGTATCATCATAATAGTTGCGGGAGAAAGTCTTCACTTTTTCTTCGCTTGTGTCATTTGCTTAGTGCGCCGTAACCATGGATAATCTTCATTGTTTATCAGGATGCTTGGGTCAGCCTTGACATTGAAGGGAGGAATTTCATGAAACTTTTCATAATCTTCAGACATGTCTGTCTTGCCGTCCACTCCCAGGATGTCCCTTTTTCCTGAAAGAACTATGTGGCGCTTTGGCTCATCGTATGATGTATTCGCTTCCTTATCTTTTCTTTTTCTCAGTTTGGTAGACATGTCCTTCACATAGATAACCTGTGCCACATCATTGGCTAGGACGAACGGTTCGTCAGTGTACCCAAGATTTTTCAGATCCACTGTTGTCATTCCGTACTGTGGGTCTACCTGTACCCCGCCGCCTAACAGATTGACCCATTTGCACTTAAACAAAGGGACCTTAAAATCAGGTCCGTAGTCAAGTTCCCATATGTCCACTATGTAACCATAATATGTGTCCTTTCCGCTCTCGGTTGCTGCATCAAAGCGGACACCGCTGTTTTGGTTGGTGCTCTTTTGATCTTGGGCGATCGTGTAAAATGTATTCCCATTTATCTCGTATCCTTTGTAAGTCAATACAGTCAAAGATGGTCCCCTTGACAACAAGTACAACTCATCACAAACAGTGTTGTCACCTCTGAGACGTGTTTCCAACCAACTGCTGAAAGTCCTGATGTGTTCACATGTAATCCAGTCGTCGCACTGCTCCGGGTGTTTGGAGCACAGACTGTTCTTGTGTTCATCGACATACGGGGTCACCAAGGTAGAGTTCTGTAGAACTGTGTAGTGTGCTTGAGACCAAGAATATCCGTCCCTGCATATTATTGAGTCTCTTCCAAGAGTGCCTTTTCCAGTCAGTCTTCCCTCATACCGCGATTTAGGGAGACCTATCTTGTTAAGGCCAGGAATGAAGTCAACACAAAACCCGATAACATCCTCTGTTTGATGGCCCATGGAGATGCTTCCTTCTGGCCTAGCGCGGTTACGGACATATTTCTTTAGGACTCCCATGAACCTCTCAAAGGGGAACATATTGTGTAGAAATACGGGCCCCAGGATGACAATCTCGTCGACTAGATGAACTAGACGTGCGTCATGATATTGAAGAAGGATGGTGGGAACACCAGCTCGAAACTGACAAGACATTGCGCCACATCACTCCTTAGCCTTGGTACGATTTCTGGATCGATCACCTTCTGAGAGATTGCATTGAGGAATGCACATAGCTTCACAATGGCTAATCGAACGTTTTCCGGTAGAAGCCCCCTCAATGCAACCGGAAGCAGTTGCGTCATAATCACGTGGCAGTCATGAGACTTTAGGTTCTGAAACTTTTTCTCTGGCATATTTATTATTCCCTTTATATTCGACGAGAAGCCAGTCGTGACCTTCATACTGAGCAGGCATTCAAAGAAGATTTCTTTCTCTTCTTTCGTAAGAGCGTAGCTGGCAGGACCTTTATACTGCTTCGGAGGCATGCCGTCTTTTTCGTGCAAACGTTGCAGGTCCTCTCGTGCCTCAGGTGTATCTTTTGTCTTCCCATACACGCCCAAGAAGCCTAGCAGGTTCACGCAAAGGTTCTTCGTCACGTGCATCACATCGATTGAGGAGCGGACCTCTAGGTCTTTCCAGTAGGGTAGGTCCCAAAATATAGATTTCTTCTTCCACATGGGTGCGTGTCCCTCAGCGTCATTCGGAACAGCTAGTCCACGGGACCCTTTCCAAAGATTACGTAGTGTAAATCATTGACCATAGCAAGCACGTGATCACCGGTGCGCATGGCGGGCTTCTTCCGGTGATCTGCCTCGCCTTTGAAATGCTTGCCTTTCTTTCGACATTGATGGTTGGTCGGAAGAAATCGACGATGGCCCAGGTACACATTCTTCCTGCATTTGTCCAGGTATATACTTTCAGTGTCATCTAAACAGTGCGTGCATGCGTGGTATCCTTTGTTTGTCTGTCCTGAAAGGTTACTGAGAGCGGGCCAATCGTTGATGGTCACGAACAGCAATGCCTTAAGGTTAAATTCCTCCTGTCTGTGCTCATCCCACGTACGTACACCGTTTCCATTCCACAGCTGTAAAAGTTCTTCAACGAATGGCCTTAGGTACACATCAATTTTGTTGTCGGGTTGCTTAGGGCCTTGGATGAGAACTGGCATCATAATGAACTTCCGCTTCATGCACATCCAAGGAGGAAGGTTATACATACATAGAGTCACGGGCCAGGTGCTGTGATTGCTGCTCTGCTCCCCGAAAGGATTAATGCCATCCGCGCTTAAAGCAAACCATACATTCCTTGGGTCCTTTGCAAACTCATCCTAGTACTTTCTCTCGGTTTTTCTCCACTGCGACCCGTCAGCGGGTGCTCTCAACTTCCCATCTTTCTTTCGGTTCTCACTGTGCCATCGCATCAACTTGGCATGCTCTTCATTTCTGAACAGACGTTTCAACCGTGGTATTATAGGAGCATACCACATCACCTTCGCAGGAACCCTCTTCCTGAGGGGCTCGCCGTCAACATCACCAGGGTCATCTCGTCTGATCTTATACCGCAATGCACCGCATACCGGGCATGCGTTCAGATCCTTGTATGCACCGCGGTAGAGGATGCAGTCATTAGGGCATGCATGTATCTTCTCCACCTCCAATCCTAGAGGGCATACGACCTTCTTTGCTGCGTATGTACTGTCGGGCAATTCGTTATCCTTTGGAAGCTTCTTCTTCAATATTTTCAGTAGCTTCTCAAATCCTTTGTCAGCCACAGCATTCTCTGCCTTCCACTGCAGCAATTCCAGTACGGTACCGAGCTTTGTGTTGCCATCTTCGCAATTGGGGTATAACCCTTTTTTGTGATCCTCTAACATGCGATCGAACTTCAGCTTCTCCTTTTGACTAATGCATTGCGTCCTTGCATCGACAATGACCCGGCGGAGATCATCATCATCGGGCACATCGTCTGGTTCCTCTTGATCTTCAGCAGCTTCACCCGTGGCAGCATCATTGGGCACATCGTCTGGTTCCTCTTGATCTTCACCAGCTCCCCCCGTTGCAGCATCACCGTATTCAGGGGGCACATAGTTGTCATCGTACTCTTCTTCTTCGCCGTCTTCCATCATAACCCCTATTTCTCCGTGCCTCGTCCAAACATTATAGTGTGGCATGAAACCCTTGTAAAGCAGGTGGGAGTGAAGGATTTTCCGGTTAGAGTAAGACCTCGTATTCCCACATTCAGTGCATGGACAACACATAAAACCATTCTGCTTGTTTGCCTCAGCCGCATCGAGAAACTCATGCACGCCCTTAATGTACTCGCGGGTGTGTCTGTCACCGTACATCCATTGCCGGTTCATCTGCGTGCATTATATATAATTAAGTGTCCAAATTAATAGAAGTTCATCATCACATTAAAACCAAAGTGCATACATAGTTCTCATCTAACAACATATAGCTCTCCAGAGCATCTAATTAATTAAACCATACATTGAAACTATGTAAAACATTTCAATGCGAAAACAAATGCGATCATAATCGCAACCAAGGTAACAATTGATCCAACGGCATAATGATACCAAGCCTCGGTATGAATGGCATATTTTCTAATCTTTCTAATCTTCAAGCGCATTGCATCCATCTTGATCTTGTGATCATCGACGACATCCGCAACATGCAACTCCAATATCATCTTCTCCTCCTCATTTTTTTTATTTTTTCCTTCAACAAATTGTTTTCTTCTTCAACTAAATTTAACCGCTCGACAATAGGATCGGTTGGCATTTCTGATTCACATACATCCTAGATAAATAAAATCTATGTCATGTTGGTCGGCATAATTTTCATAAACAATAAATGAACCAATAGTTATAAAGATAATATACATACCAAATCCGAATCATAGACAGGACGAGGGCCGACGGGGGCGGATACCAAAACCATCGAACTATATAAGATGCAATAATAAATGTAAGAAAATGATACAAGTATCTATCTAAACATACAAGTAAGAATATTTTTCCTTTCAGAAAGAAGATAAGAACAAGAGGCTCACCACGGTGGTGTCGGTGATGAGATCGGCGCGGGTGATCGACGGCGGTGAAGACGGGGACGGGGCGTGACGGACCGCTAAATCTAGACAAATCTCGAGGAAAATGGAGCTTGGAGGTCGAGCTTCGAGAGGAGTGTGGCTCGGGCATTCCATCGAACACCTCATGTGCATAGGAGGTGAGCTAGAGCACCACAAAGCCCTCTCCCCCTCGGCCAGACAAAACAGAGCACTGTGCTCTGCTCTTGCACGAGGGGGTATATATAGGCACCTCATTGGTCCCGGTTGGTGACATGAACCGGGATTGAAGGGGAGCCTTTGGTCCCGGTTCAAGCCACCAACCGGGACCAATGGTGGTGGGCCAGGAGCGAGGCCCATTGGTCCCGGTTCGTCCCACCAACCGGGACCAAAAGGTCCAGACGAACCGGGACCAAAAGGTCCAGACGAACCGGGACCAATGGCCCACGTGGCCCGGCCGGCCCCCTGGGCTCACGAACCGGGACCAATGCCCACATTGGTCCCGGTTCTAGACTGAACCAGGACTAATGGGTTGAGCCGGCCTGGACCATAGCCCTGTTTTCTACTAGTGTACTATTACTCCACTCATCGACCGCTATCCAGCATGCATCTAGAGTATTAAGTTAAAAACAGAGTAACGCCTTAAGCAAGATGACATGATGTAGAGGGATAGTTTCATGCAATATGATAAAAAACCCATCTTGTTATCCTCGATGGCAACAATAGAATACGTGCCTTGCTGGCCCTTCTGTCACTGGGAAAGGACACCAAAAGATTGAACCCAAAGCTAAGCACTTCTCCCATTGCAAGAAAAACCAATCTAGTAGGCCAAACCAAACTGATAATTCCAAGAGACTTGCAAAGATAACCAATCATACATAAAAGAATTTAGAGAAGATTCAAATATTATTCATAAATAGACTTGATTATAAACCCACAATTCATCGGTCTCAACAAACACACTGCAAAAATAAGATTACATCGAATAGATCTCCACGAGAGAGGGGGAAAACATTGTATTGAGATCCAAAAAGTGAGAAGAAGCCATCTAGCTAATAACTATGGACCCGAAGGTCTGAGGTAAACTACTCACACTTCATCGGAGAGGCTATGATGATGTAGAAGCCCTTCGTGATGACGGCCCTCTCCGGCAGAGCTCCGGAACAGGCCCCAAGATGGGATCTCGTGGATACAGAAAGTTGCGGCGGTGGAATTAGGTTTTTAGCTCCTGTTCTGATCATTTGGGGGTACGTAGGTATATATAGGAGGAAGGAGTACGTCGGTGGAGCAACAGAGGGCCCACGAGGCAGGGGGGCGCGCCCTAGGGGGGCGCCCCCCACCCTCGTGACCGCCTCTTTTGTTCCTTGGAGTAGGGTCCAAGTCTCCTGGATCATGTTTGGTGAGAAAATCACGTTCCCGAAGGTTTCATTCCGTTTGGACTCCGTTTGATATTCTGTTTCTCCGAAATACTGAAATAGGCAAAAAAAAGCAATTCTGGGCTGGGCCTCTGGTTAATAGGTTAGTCCCAAAAATAATATAAAAGTGGAAAATAAAGCCCAATATAGTCCAAAACAGTAGATAATATAGCATGGAGCAATCAAAAATTATGGAGACGTTGGAGATGTATCAGCGACCTACCAATGGTTTCGAGGGTTGTGTTTGTCTGTGTGAGCGGAGGTTTTTGGGAGTGTGTGGTGTGTGTGGAGGGGGGCAGGGGGGCAAGGTGGTGTTTGAGGAAATACTGCGACAACTGAAAATTTTACTAGGCGGGAGTAACAAGGCGGGGCTACTAAAAATTTAGATCAAGGGCGAGCAAATATTTTTGAGATTGCGAGGGATGCAGAGGTGGGAGTAAAATGTCGGGGCTACTGAAAATTTGAATGCGAGGGATGTAGAGGCGGGAGTAAAATGTCAGGGCTACTGAAAATTTGAATCAAGGGATTGAAGCAGAGCGGGAGTACAGACATCGCAGACGGTCCGCACATACTAATCGTGTGCTATCAAACATTAAAACCTTCCATGCGGTAGATATTTTTGAGATTACGAGGCAATAATATTTTTGAGATTGCGAGGGATGTAGAGGCGGGAGTATTTGGGGAGCGAGCTAGTGTGCTTGACACGCCAGCTGTGGACTATAGCCGACGCACCTTCTCGCGTAAGCCATAGGCGTACTATAGACCGACGGTGCTCCAGGATATTTTGTACTATATCTCACATGGTTGGTGATAATAAGCTGTGTGGGATCTACTTGATTTTTCATCTTGATTTGAACTACATAATGGGGTCACAACGGCAATGGATGGTGTTTGAATTGCTAGACCTTTTATCTGCAGTGAAACATTCACTATATGTGTGTTGTAAAAGAATTGGAATTATTCAGGGTTCGTTTGGACATTTTATACATTAAACTAGTTTTCTAGCCATTTCAGGTGCACAATTCAAAATCAAACTACATGCACATGCTTCGGTGCATATAAATTGGTTGAAAAAACAAATATGTGTCCTTGGGTGCATGCTTAGGTCCCATGCAAGAAATGGGAATGAATTTCAAACACCAGGGCACTGTTGATTGCTGGCAAAATGTTGAGATACCTGGTTTTTAAATTCTAGTAAATCCAAAACTCGTCTGAAATTCATGAAACTTGGCATGGTATCATGGAGCGGCATCAACATGTCGTGGTAAAAAAATTTGTCCCATTTGGGGACAGGCTTGGGTATAAGCTTCTCACAACAAGCGTGATGGTTCGGTACGGAACGTGCCACCTTTGGGGATGAAACGATATCCGTTGCCTCTTATTGCTTTCAAAAAATTTCTAGTGCCAACATAGAACAACAGGAGTGTTGTGTTAAGTTTTGGAATTTTTTGGGGTTCATTTGGACATTTTTATACATTAACTGGGTTTTCTAGGCATTTTATGTGCATAATTCAAATTTGAAATACATGCACATGCTCCAGTGCATACAAATTGGTTTAAAAATCAAATCTGTGTCCTTGGGTGCATGCTTAGGTCCCATGCAAGAAAAGGGAATGAATTTCAAACACCACTGCACTGTTGATTGCCGGCAAAACATTGAGATACCTAGTTTTTAAGTTCTAGTAAATCCAAAACTCGTATGAAATTCATGAAACTTGGCATGCTATCATGGAGCGGCATCACATGTCGTGGTAAATATTTTGTCCCATTTGGGGTAGGTTTGGGTATAAACTTCTCACAACAAGTGTGATGGTTTCGGTAGGGAACGTTCCACCTTTGGGGACGAAACGATATCCATTGCCTCTTATTACTTTCAAAAAATTTCTAGTGTCAACATAGAACAACAGGAATGTTGTATTTAATTTTGGAATTTTTCGGGGTTCGTTTGGCCTTTTTTATACATTAATTGGGTTTCTGGGCATTTAGTGTGCATAATTAAAATTTGAATTACAAGCACATGCTCTAGTGCACCAAAGTTGGTTGAAAAATCACATTTGTGTCCTTGGGTAAATTTCTAGGTCCCATGCAAGAAATGGGAATGAAATTCAAACACCAGGGCACTGTTGATTGCCGGCAAAACGTTGAGATGTCTGGTTCTTAAATTCTAGTAAATCCAAAACTCGTCTGAAACTCATGAAACTTGGCATGCTATCATGGAGCGGCATCAACATGCCGTGGTAAAATTTTTGTCCCATTTGGGGCAGGTTTGGGCATAAGCTTCTCACAAACCAGAGCTTCTCACAACAAGCGTGATGGTTTCGGTAGGGAACGTGCCACCTTTGGGGACGGAACGATATACATTGCCTCTTATTGCTTTCAAAAATTTTGTAGTGTCAAGATAGAACAACATGAGTGTTGTTTTTAATTTTGGAATTTTTCGGGGTTCGTTTGGCCTCTTTTATACATTAATTGAGTTTCTGGGCATTTAATGTGCATAATTCAAATTTGAACTACAAGCACATGCTCCAGTGCACCAAAGTTGGTTAAAAAATCACATGTGTGTCCTTGGGTGAATTTCTAGGTCCCATGCAAGAGATGGGAATGAAATCCAAACACCAGGGCACTGTTGATTGCCAGCAAAATGTTAAGATACCTAGTTTTTAAAATCTAGTAAATCAAAAACTCGTCTAAAATTCATGAAACTTGGCATGTTATCATGGAGCGGCATCAACATGTTGTGGCAAAAAATTGGTCCCATTTGGGGCAGGTTTGGGTATAAACTTCTCACAAACCAGAGCTTCTCACAACAAGTGTGATGGTTTCGTTAGGTAACGTGCCACCTTTGGGGATGGAATGATATCCATTGCCTCTTATTGCTTTAAAAACATTTCTAGTGTCAACATAGAACAACAGAAGTGTTGTGTTTAATTTTGGAATTTTTCGGGGTTCGTTTGGCCTTTTTTATACATTAATTGAGTTTCTGGGTATTTAATGTGCATAATTCAAATTTGAACTACAAGCACATGCTCCAGTGCACCAAAGTTGGTTGAAAATCACATGTGTCCTTGGGTGAAATTCTAGGTCCCATGCAAGAGATGGGTGATAACCCACAAGTATAGGGGATTGCAACCGTTTTTGAGGGTAGAGTATTCAACCCAAATTTATTGATTCGACACAAGGGGAGCCAAAGAATATTCTCAAGTATTAGCAGTTGAGTTGTCAATTCAACCACACCTGGATAACTTAATATCTGCAGCAAAGTATTTAGTAGCAAAGTAGTATGGAAGTAACGGTAATGGTAGCAAAAGTAACAGTGATAGTTTTGTAGTAATTGTAATAGTGGCAACGACAAAGTAACTAAGCAAAGAACAATATGTGAAAAGCTCGTAGGCATTGAATCGGTGATGGAGAATTATGCCGGATGTGATTCCTCATGCAATAGTTATAACATAGGGTGACACAAAACTAGCACCAATTCATCAATATAATGTAGGCATGTATTCCGAATATAGTCATACGTTCTTATGGAAAAGAACTTGCATGACATCTTTTGTCCTACCCTCCTGTGGCAGCGGGGTCCTATTGGAAACTAAGGGATATTAAGGCCTCCTTTTAATAGAGTACCGGACCAAAGCATTAACACTTAGTGAATACATGAACTCCTCAAACTACAGTCATCACCGGTAATGGTCTCGATATTGTCACTTCGGGGTTAACGGATCATAACACATAATAGGTGACTATTGACTTGCAAGATAGGATCAAGAACTCACATATATTCATGAAAACATAATAGGTTCAGATCTGAAATCATGGCACTCGGGCCCTAGTGACAAGCATTAAGCATAGCAAAGTCCTAGCAACATCAATCTCAGAACATAGTGGATACTAGGGATCAAACCCTAACAAAACTAACTCGATTACATGGTAAATCTCATCCAACCCATCACCGTCCAGCAAGCCTACGATGGAATTACTCACACACGGCGGTGAGCATCATGAAATTGGTGATGGAGGAAGGTTGGTGATGACGACGGCAACGGATTCCCCTCTCAGGAGCCCCGAACGGACTCCAGATCAACCCTCCCGAGAGAGATTAGGGCTTGGCGGCGACTCCGTATCGTAAAACGTGATGAATCCTTCTCTCTGATTTTTTTCTCCCCGAACGTGAATATATAGAGTTGGAGTTGAGGTCGGTGGAGCACCAGGGGGGCCAAGAGGTAGGGGCGCGCCTAGGGGGGTAAGCACGCCCCCACCCTCGTGGACAGGGTGTGGGCCCCTGGCCTTGATTCTTTCACCAGTATTTTTTATTAATTCCAAAAATATTCTCCATGAAGTTTCAGGTCATTCTGAGAACTTTTATTTCTGCACAAAAATAACACCATGGCAATTCTGCTGAAAAGAGCGTCAGTCCGGGTTAGTTCCATTCAAATCATGCAAGTTAGAGTCCAAAACAAGGACAAAAGTGTTTGGAAAAGTAGATACGATGGAGAGGTATCAACTCCCCCAAGCTTAAACCTTTGCTTGTCCTCAAGCAAGTCAGTTGATAAACTGAAAGTGATAAAGAAAAACTTTTACAAACTGTGTTTTCTCTTGTTGTTGTAAATATGTAAAGCCAGCATTCAGGTTTTCAGCAAAGATTATGAACTAACCATATTCACAATAACACTTAGATCTCATATTTACTCATATCAATGGCATAATCAACTAGCGAGCAATAATAATAAATCTTAGATGACAACACTTTCTCAAAACAATCATAATATGATATAAGAAGTCGGTATCTCGCTAGCCCTTTCTGAGACCGCAAAACATAAATGCAGAGCACCTCTAAAGATCAAGGACTGACTAAACATTGTAATTCATGGTAAAAGAGATCCAATCATAGTCATACCCAATATAAATTAATAGTAATGCATGCAAATGACAGCGGTGCTCTCCAGCTGGTGCCTTTTAATAACAGGGTGATGACTCAACATAAAAGTAAATAGATAGGCCCTTCGCAGAGGGAAGCAAGGACTTGTAGAGGTGCCAGAGCTTGGTTTTGAAATAGAGATAAATAATATTTTGAGCAGCATACTTTCATTGTCAACATAACAACCGAGAGATCTCGATATATTCCATGCTACACACATTATAGGCGGTTCCCAAACATAATGGTAAAGTTTATACTCCCCCACCACCAACAAGCATCAATCCATGGCTGGCTCGAAACAACGAGTGCCTCCAACTAGCAACTGCCCTGGGGGAGTTTTGTTTGCAATTATTTCGATTTGATTTGCTTAGAGCAAGGGACTGGGCATCCCAGTGACCAGCCATTTTCTCGTGAGTGAGGAGCGGAGTCCACTCCTCTTGAGAATAACCCGCCTAGCATGGAAGATACAGACAGCCCTAGTTGATACATGAGCTATTCGAGCATGCAAAACAGAATTTCATTTGAAGGTTTAGAGTTTGGCACATACAAATTTACTTGGAACGACAGGTAGATACCGCATATAGGAAGGTATGGTGGACTCATATGGAATAACTTTGGGGTTTATGGAAGTGGATGCACAAGTAGTATTCCCGCTTAGTACAAGTGCAGGCTAGAAAAATACTAGGAAGCGACCAACTAGAGAGCGACAACAGTCATGAACATGCATTAAAATTAATAAATATTGAGTGCAAGCATGAGTAGGATATAATCCACCATGAACATAAATATCGTGAAGGCTATGTTGATTTGTTTCAACTACATGTGTGAACATGTGCCAAGTCAAGTCACTCGAATCGTTCAAAGGAGGATACCACCCTATCATACCACATCACAACCATTTTAATAGCATGTTGTCACGCAAGGTAAACCATTATAAACTCCTAGAAAATTAAGCATGGCATAAGCAATTATAATCTCTAATTGTCATTGAAAACATGTTTATTCATAATAGGCTGAATCAGGAATGATGAATTAATCATATTTACAAAAACAAGAGAGGTCGAGTTCATACCAGCTTTTCTCATCTCAATAAGTCCATCATATATCGTCATTATTGCCTTTCACTTGCACAATCGAACGATGTGTATAATAATAATAGCACATGTGCATTGGACTAAGCTAGAATCTGTAGGCATCTGACACACAGGAGAAGACAAGATAATATGGGCTCCTGTTAAATCAACAATAATCCATATAAGAGCCACTTCAACGTTTTCATTATGGTCTTCTCCTCTCAACCCCCAAAGAAAAGAAAAGAAACGAAAAAAATAAAACTATTTACACAGGAAAGCTCCCAACAAGCAAAAGAAGAACGAGAAATCTTTTTGGGTTTTCTTTTAATTACTACTACTACAGGCATGGAAAGTAAACTAACTAAAAGCTACAACTAATTTTTTTTTGGTTTTTCTTAAGGTTTTTCAAACACATAAGAAGAAGGCTAGAAAAGAAAATAAACTAGCATGGATATTACAATGAAAAAAGTATGAGCACCGACAACTAGCATGAGTGTGTGAACATGAATGTAATGTCGGTGAGAAATACATACTCCCCCAAGCTTAGGCTTCTGGCCTAAGTTGGTCTATGCACATAGATAAAAGTTGTAGCTGGGGTCATACTGAGAAGGAGCCTCGGGGTGCCACTGGTTGGCAATCTCCTCCGGATCCCACTGGTAAACAGACTGACGGTGAGGATCAAGTTGTGGCTCTGGCCCTGGCTCTGTAGCTGGTGTGGGGTTCTGGTAGGCATGAAATGCCTCCGGCAGAACAAGATACTTGCCTGAAGATAAGGGAAACAAAGAAGGAGAAGGAAAAGTAATAGTCTCAGGGTGATTTTTATCAAATATCAGTCTGTAGTTAAGCATCTTTTTCTTATTCTTAACAATAAAATCATGTGCTACCATAATCTTATAGTCTAGAAAAACAGGAGGCAACAACTTTTCTTCTTTCTCATAATGCCTAATAGGTATGTTAAAGTGTACAGCGAGGCGCGAGGCGAAGATACCTCCCAAGATGGGACCCTTCATGCGGTTCAGATTTAACCGCTTGGCAACAATAGTGCCAAGACTAAAAGTGTTATCACGAAACAACGCATGGCCCAAAATAACAATATCAGGGGCACTAAGATTTCCACAATTTCCGCGACCAATTAAACTTCTACTAGCAAATATCGCAAAGTAACGCAGAACCGGAAAATGTATGCTAGTAATTCTTGCATCAGAAACTTTCCTTGTTTCCCCTACAACAATCATATCAATAAACCCTTCCACATCATTACGATGTGGTTCTTCTATGTTGCCCGCTAAGGGTATCTTACAGACCCGGCAGAAATCAAAAAGGGACATCTCATTATACTCATCCTATAAATAAAAATCCACCGAGGGTGGTGATCTCTTAGCATGGAAATGAAAATTTTGCACAAAAATATTAGTGAGTAGGAGATACTGTTCGCGCTGGTCGCGGAGGAAGTCAGTGGGGCCCGCATTCTCAGCCAAAGAATAAAAATCATCATGAATCACAGCTGCCTTCAAGAAATCATCACAAGGCCATTCACACGGCCGAACCTCCGTGGTGCGAGGGAGATTATATTTGGGCCTCTTATCCTCTTCACTTTGTTTATCCTTTGAGATTCGGCTCGAAGAGCCCCTCAATAATCTCTTCATCGTTTTTTGAAAATTTCTGAAATTTTTAGTAACTAAAAATAAAAGTGAACCAAACTCAACAAAATTGATAGCAACTACTCCCACAAGTGCCTGGAGACTATATCATGCATTAGAACTACTTGGGACGATATAAATTTGACATGCAAGCTCAAGAACAGGGTCACCTAGGCAACAAAAAATTGCAATGAATAAAGCACTAGAACAAAAACTAATTGGACCATTGGAGGAGTCGCATACTAAAGAACAATCCCCCAAAGCAGTTTTGTGAGTGGAGCTTTGAGCAAGGAGATCGAAAATCGCAGCAAGATGAGCTAGAACTCGTGCTTGAGCTGGTTGGTGATTTTTTGGGAGGAAGAAGAAGTGTGTGGGTGTAGGAATAAGTGGAGGGGGGCCACCAGGGGCCCACGAGGCAGGGGGCGCCCCCTGGACCCTCGTGGCCAGGTGCTTGCTCCCCCTGCAGTGTTCTCAGTGCTAGATGTTCTCAAATATTCCAGAAAAAATTATATTTCATTTTCGGGGCATTTGGAGAACTTTTATTTTCGGGGTATTTTTTATTGCACGGATAATTCAGAAAATAGACAGAAAATACTATTTTTGCTTTATTTAATCTAAATAACAGAAAGTAAAAGGAGGGTACAGAAGGTTGTGCTTTCTAACTTCATCCATCTCATGCTTATCAAAAGGAATCCACTAACAAGGTTGATCAAGTATTGTTAAAAAACTCTTTCCAAGTAACATGGAACCGGAGAAATTTCGAATAACACTAGGTTACCTCAACGGCGATATGCACATCCCCAACAATAAGAATATCATATTTCTTCTTGACAGTAGGAAGAGGGAATTCAAAACCTCCAATAATAATCGATGAAATTTTTCCAATAGAATTGATACTGTGGACTTGAGGTTGTTTCCTCGGGAAGTGTACCGTATGCTCATAACATTAACATGAAAAGTGACATTGCCTTTGTTGCAATCAATAACAGCCCCTGTAGTATTCAAAAAGGGTCTACCGAGGATAATCGACATACTATTGTCCTCGGGAATATCGAGAATAACAAAGTCCGTTAAAATAGTAACATTTGCAACCACAACAGGCACATCCTCACAAATACCGAAAGGTATAGCAGTCGATTTATCAGCCATTTGCAAAGATATTTCAGTAGGTGTCAACTTATTCAAATCAAGTCTACGATATAAAGAGAGAGGCATAACACTAACACCAGCTCCAAGATCACGTAAAGCAGTTCTAACATAGTTTCTTTTAATGGAGCATGGTATAGTTGGTACTCCTGGATCTCCTAGTTTCTTAGGTATTCCACCTTAAAAGTATAATTAGCAAGCATGGTGGAAATTTCAGCTTCTGGTATCTTTCTCTTATTTGTAACAATATCCTTCATATACTTAGCATAAGGATTCATTTTAAGCATATCAGTCAAACTCATACGCAAAAAGATAGGTCTAATCATTTAAGCAAAGCGCTCAAAATCCTCATCATCCTTTTTCTTGGATGGTTTGGGAGGAAAAGACATGGGTTTCTGAACCCATGGTTCTCTTTCTTTACCGTGCTTCCTAGCAACAAAGTCTCTCTTATCATAACGTTGATTCTTTGATTGTGGGTTATCAAGATCAATAGCAGGTTCAATCTCTACATCATTATCATTACTAGGTTAAGCATCAACATGAACATCATCATTAACATTATCACTAGGTTCATGTTCATTACCAGATTGTGTTTCAGCATCAGAGATAGAAATATCATTGGGATTCTCAGGTGTGTCAACAACAGGTTCACTAGCAGCATGCAAACTCCTATCATTTTCCTTTTTCTTACTTTTAGAAGGACTAGGTGCATCAACATTAGTTCCCTGAGAATCTTGCTCAATTCTCTTAGGGTGACCCTCAGGATACAAAGGTTCTTGAGTCATTTTACCCCCTCTAGTCATAACTCTAACAACATTATCGTTCTTCTTATTATTTAATTCATTGAGAAAATCATTTTGAGCTTTAAGTACTTGTTCTACTTGAGTGGTAACCATAGAAGCATGTTTACTAGTGTGTTTAAGTTCACCTTTAACACTAGCCATATAATCACTCAAGTGTTCAATCATATAAGCATTATGTTTGAATTGTCTACCAACATAAGCATTGTAGTTTTCATGTTTAACAATAAAATTATCAAACTCATCTAAGCATTGGCTAGCAGACTTATAACGAGGAATATCACCTTCATCAAATCTATAGAGAGAATTTACCTTTACTACCTGCGTCGGGTTATCAAGACCATGTATTTCTTCAACAGGCGGCAAATTAAGACCATGTATTTCTTCAATAGGTGGTAAATTCTTAACATATTTAGCTTTGATACCTTTTTCTTTCATAGATTTCTTTGCCTCTTGCATATCTTCAGGACTGAGAAATAGAATACCCCTCTTCTTCGGAGTTGGCTTAGGAGTTGGTTCAGGAAGTGTCCAATTATTTTCATTAGTCAACATATTATTCAATAGCAATTCAGCTTGATCAACTGTTCTTTCCTAAAAACACAACCAGCACAACTATCCAGGTGGTCTCTGGAAGCATCGGTTAGTCCATTATAAAAGATATCAAGTATTTCATTTTTCTTGAGAGGGTGATCAGGCAAAGCATTAAGTAATTGGATAAGCCTCCCCCAAGCTTGTGGGAGACTCTCTTCTTCAATTTGCACAAAATTATATTTTTTCCTTAAGCAGCTTGTTTCTTATGAGCGGGGAAATATTTAGCAGAGAAGTAATAAATCATATCCTGGGGACTACGCACACAACCAGGATCAAGAGAATTAAACCATATCTTAGCATCACCCTTTAATGAGAACGGAAATAATTTAAGGATGTAGTAGTAGCGAGTTTTCTCATCGTTAGTGAACAGGGTGGCTATATCATTTAATTTAGTAAGATGTGCCACAACAGTTCCAGATTCATATCCATAGAAAGGATTAGATTCAACCAAAGTAATTATCTCAGTATCAACAGAGAAATCATAATCCTTATCAGTAACGCAGATAGGTGAAGTAGCAAAAGCAGGGTCATATTTCATTCTAGCATTCAGAGATTTTTTTCAGCTTAGCTAATAATTTCTTAAGATCACTCCTATCATTGCAAGCAAGAAAGTCTCTAGCAGTTTCTTCATCCATAACTTAACCCTCAGGCACAACATGCAATTCATATCTAGGGGGAGAATCTTCATCATCACTTTCATCAATATTATCAGTTTCAATAATTTCATTCTCTCTAGCCCTAGCAAGTTGTTCATCAAAAAATTCACCTAGTGGCACAGTAGTATCAAGCATAGAAGTAGTTTCATCATAAGTATCATGCATAGCAAAAGTGGCATCATCAATAACATGCGACATATCAGAAGTAATAGCAGAAGCAGGTTTGGGTGTCGCAAGCTTACTCAAAATAGAAGGTGAATCAAGTGCAGAGCTAGATGGCAGTCCCTTACCTCCCCTCGTAGTTGAGGGAAAAATCTTAGTTCTTTCGTCTTTCAAGTTCCTCATAGTGATCAGCAGATATAAATCCCAAGTGACTCAAAGAATAGAGCTATGCTCCCCGGCAACGGCGCCAGAAAATAGTCTTGATAACCCACAAGTATAGGGGATCGCAACTGTTTTCGAGGGTAGAGTATTCAACCCAAATTTATTGATTCGACACAATGGGAGCCAAAGAATATTCTCAAGTATTAGCAGTTGAGTTGTCAATTCAACCACACCTGGATAACTTAATATCTGCAGCAAAGTATTTAGTAGCAAAGTAGTATGGAAGTAACGGTAACGGTAGCAAAAGTAACGGTGATAGTTCTGTAGTAATTGTAACAGTGGCAACGGAAAAGTAAGTAAGCAAAGAACAATATGTGAAAAGCTCGTAGGCATTGGATCGGTGATGGAGAATTATGCCGAATGTGATTCCTCATGCAATAGTTATAACATAGGGTGACACAGAACTAGCTCCAATTCATCAATATAATGTAGGCATGTATTTCGAATATAGTCATACGTGCTTATGGAAAAGAACTTGCATGACATCTTTTGTCCTACCCTCCCGTGGCAGCGGGGTCCTATTGGAAACTAAGGGATATTAAGGCCTCCTTTTAATAGAGTACCGGACCAAAGCATTAACACTTAGTGAATACATGAACTCCTCAAACTACGGTCATCACCGGTAATGGTCCCGATTATTGTCACTTCGGGGTTAACGGATCATAACACATAATAGGTGACTATTGACTTGCAAGATAGGATCAAGAACTCACATATATTCATGAAAACATAATAGGTTTAGATCTGAAATCATGGCACTCAGGCCCTAGTGACAAGCATTAAGCATAGCAAAGTCATAGCAACATCAATCTCAGAACATAGTGGATACTAGGGATCAAACCCTAACTAAACTAACTCGATTACATGGTAAATCTCATCCAACCCATCACCGTCCAGCAAGCCTACGATGGAATTACTCACGCACGGTGGTGAGCATCATGAAATTGGTGATGGAGGAAGGTTGATGATGACGACGGTGACGGATTCCCCTTTCCGGAGCCCCGAACGGACTCTAGATCAACCCTCCCGAGAGAGATTAGGGCTTGGAAGCGGCTTCGTATCGTAAAACGCGATGAATCCTTCTCTCTGATTTTTTTCTCCCTGAACATGAATATATAGAGTTGGAGTTGAGGTCGGTGGAGCACCAGGGGGCCACGAGGCAGGGGGCGCGCCCCCCACCCTCGTGGATAGGGTGTGGGCCCCCTGGCCTTGATTCTTTCGCTAGTATTTTTTATTAATTCCAAAAATATTCTCCGTGAAGTTTCAGGTCATTCTGAGAACTTTTATTTCTGCACAAAAATAACACCATGGCAATTCTGCTGAAAATAGCGTTAGTCCGGGTTAGTTCCATTCAAATCATGCAAGTTAGAGTCCAAAACAAGGGCAAAAGTGTTTGGAAAAGTAGATACGATGGAGATGTATCAATGGGAATGAAATTCAAACATCTGGGCGTCGTGGCTCGGCCGGAAAGATTGAGAAATTTGGTTTTTTAATTCATGTAAATCCAAAACACGCCTGAAAATCATGAAACTTGGCATAGTGTCATGACATGGCACCAACATGTTTTGGTAATTTTTTGTCCGATTTGCGAAGACGCACACACTAACAATCAACAAAGTCATTTTGGAACAAGTGTTGTCATGTTACAAATCGAAAACACAAGTATTATTAAAACTGTGGGCCTTCTACTTACCAATTACATGCCGCCGCGCGTCCCCCTTTTTTATTGGCTAGGAAATGCCGTGCAGGGTAGCTATTTGAGTACGGGAGGCGTGCGATCAGACCCCTGCGTGTGCTCATCGGGAGGAGAGCCCTTTGACCGCTACCCGCCGTGCACCTCCCTCCCAAGGTCTCCATTAATGGCGCCTGAGCCCTTGTTCAACGGCGTGGCTATATGTCTCACTGGACTGAGATTTAAGAGAGAAAAATGAAAATCTGAAAATAAAGTTTTGCACGGATCTTGATGTAAGATCCGACGGACCCATATAGCATCGACTGCGACTTATAGCAAGCATGATGAATATAAGGAGGATGACAGTGGATAATAATTGTCTTACATATTTAGGAACATAATTAAAAAAAGCCACATGCGGCAACGCCCGAAATACACAAGGGCAAAAGAAGAAGGAAGATAACGATCTGGCTCGCTGATCTCTACTTTCTTGATGCGTTGCTGCAGGCTGCGGGAACTAGTCTCCACGAGCGGCGGTGAGTTCTTTCTTGTCCTCAATATGCTGCTTGAGAGCATCCACGGATTCCTCCACCAGCCTTCTACGCTCAATGCGCAGCATGGCATTCTCGTCCATAAGTTTCTCGATGATGACGCCGGTCCTCTTCAACAAGGTAGTGGTCTCCTCCTGCTGCTCCGCACTTCCGACGATCTTCGCCCTCAGCAGGTCGCGCTCGGCCCGGAGCTTTGCATTGCTCTCATTTAGTTGCCGGATGATGTCGGTAGACTGTTCAAACGAGGCTTTCAGGTCATCTTGCAACCTCTCCCAACTGGAGATCTGATCCATCTAGCTAAGGACGATGGCATGCATGCGCCTGTAAGAGTCCTCGCCTGCCCGCGAGACATTTTCCCAGGCCGCCGCGGCGCGGGAGGACATCTCTGCTGCATTTGCAGCGCGGCGAGACATCTCTTCTACTTCCGCGACGTGGCCGGACCAGTCTGCTGCATCGACGGCGTGGCGGGACCTCCGTGCTGCTTCGGCAGCGCGGCGGGACCTCTCTGCTGCTACGGTCACGTGGCGGGACATGTTGGCTGCTTTCGCGGCGAGGCGAGACATCTCTCGTGCTTCCGATTCCATGCTCGCCTTTCCCTGATGGCAATCTCTTGATCCAGAACTCACGTTGGCCATGGCAGACGCAAGGGAATGATGATGAATGACTTGTTTGTTTTTGTGGATGAGGAGTTGAGGAGGAATGTGCCATCATCTTGGAGGAGTAGTATTTATAACCGAGTACTAATACGCTCCTAAGTGGGAAATCGTTTAGGTTTTGATCGGTGTGAACAGATTTGCAATTTGGAATGTGACGGGACGGAGGCTCAAAATTTACTGACGGTTATAAGTGCGGCATTATTCCCGGAAGGCGTAACATCGGCATGTATGCCTTCTCGGGCGCGTATGTGGCGTTTGCACCATAGGGTGCACCGCAATAGGCAACGTCCGCACACGTCTTGTTCCAACAACCGTGCGCACTTGTTGTTACCATCACACACGCTTCTTTTAATTAGAATGTGTGTGCCCGTCTAGCGCACACATGTTGATCTATCTAAATGTTTCAGTTTGTTGTGGCTAATCACAAACAGTTCATCTGTGTGAAGTGTATGCCATCAATCGCAGACACTTTTTTTGCTAATAATCGTAGACACTTTGATCTGGCTGACCCGTTTCTGTCTGTTGCCTAATAGCAAACAGTTAATCCTTCTGAAGCGTATGCCCTCAACCTCACACGCCTCTATCTAGCTGCCCGTTTCTATTGTTCCTCCTTATCAAAAAAAGTTCATCTGAGTGAACCGTATGTTATATATCGCACACGCCTTCATCTGGCTGCCCATTTCTTTTGTTCATCCTCATCGCAAACAGTTCATTGAACTGAACCGTATGCCCTACATCACACACGCAACTAAAATCTGAATCGTGTTTGATGGTTCCAGCATCGCAAACATTTTGCTCATTTTTTGAAGGTTTTTTACACCACCGTTTGTGATTATGGCATCGCACACAGTTTGTCGAAGGGTCTCTGATTGTAGTGTCGCGTTAGCAGCAACCTGCGGTAGTGTGTGTTCATGCCAATTAAGATGTTTTTCCTGCTAATTTTCACTAATTCCTGGAAGTACTATAACAAGTGCTTATTAGAAGATATTTTCATTAATACCTAGTCCTACCAAACAGTGCTTATTACAAGTTTTGATGAGCTCCTATTTGTTAGTAGTTCAACACAGTGCTTACAATGAATGCAAATCAGAAATTTGCATCAATAATGTTAGTGTTCATTCCATAGCTAACTAACTGTCATGTTCTCGTACTTTGACTTACTTTCACTTAATTTCATTAGAACAATCAATAATACCGTATTCACTGTAGATGGAACAAGGATGTACAAAGAAAAGAGAAGCAGAAGAGCTTGTACATGCAAATCAGAAGAGATCCAAGGTAATGGACATATGCTCTATACCATTCCTTTCTCAAATGAA
This sequence comes from Triticum aestivum, assembly GCF_018294505.1. Lineage (NCBI taxonomy): Eukaryota > Viridiplantae > Streptophyta > Magnoliopsida > Poales > Poaceae > Triticum > Triticum aestivum. The sequence goes on from NC_057797.1 coordinate 192,373,422, forward strand.
AAAAATCATCTAATATTTCCATTTCTTCCTTTATTTTTTTCATGCAGTGCAATCAATTTCAGCATGTCGAATCATTTATCAAGCTTGCATATGAAATGACTCACAAACACAAACAGTGTGTACGTAGGATGGGTTTTCAAACATTCCTACAAATAACCAACATGTCCAATATTGACTCCATTTACTTCTGGCTTGCAAACCATTTCAACACTACCTCTTGCTCCAATGAAATGCCAAACGGATTCAAATTCCCAATTGAAACTACAACTGTTCACAAGATTTTTGGCATACCAATTGGTGGAGTTCCTGTCATCATGAAACCATCAGAAGCAACCTATGAATTCATCAAGCACGAGTTAGGAACAACTGCACCCACTATTGAGCACCTTTTCTCAATTATCAATGATGAACTTCCTGAAGATAAATACTGTCGAATCTTCATTCTCATACTACTATCACTGTTTGTTGCCCCTAATTCAAGTGGAGTTGTTACCAAGTTTGTATACAATGCAATAGTTGACATAGATGGTATTTCCCAATATGATTGGTGACTGCTATGTTTGAGCTACATGGTTTATTCAATAAAGGAAGCAAAACTAAACAACACAAGCACCAAAAAGTTCATTCCTGGAGGAAGCAAATTACTTATGGTGGTAAGCATATTTCCCACAACAAAATTTCTTTAACTTTTCTTTTTCTATGTACCATTCAATTTTTTCTTTGTCTCTGATTAACACTTTTCATTTTTACCCAATCTGTCTGAATTTTGTTTTCAATGTCAGATATCCTATTTCGAGCTACTCATAATAAGTGAGTTCAAGTTGCCAAGAATTGAACCAAGACTACCACTATGGTCGGCAACCATGCTAAATTCATACATGGCACTCGATGCGCTCCATGGCGAAAGTAACAGATATGGCAGACTACCGGTATGGCATTGTTCTTCATAGATATTACTATTGCACATTACATAGTTCTATTCCCTGTCTTTAATTTTCATTTTATAGTTCTGGTACTTCTTCAAAGTGCAGTGAAACATTATATAAATATTAAACATCCTCCTCTTACCCAAACAGATAAAGCACATCTCCTCTACTCCATTCACTGATTCAGTTTTCATTGAACTCCCTAAAGAGATATCACAGTATATTGAATCCAAATTCACAGATATTAGTCTGACACAAGAAAGTTCTCTTGCCGCTTTTCATCTTTTTTCAGAGGAACAACAAACCGACATTCTCATTTTTTAAGTTTTTTTAACAAGACATACTCTCTCATTTTAACAGGACAAGATAACTCTTCAAATGCAAGCTCAAAAATTCTACACGAATATCATTCAGAACTCAGCATCTACTCTGAAGACCTATGTAGCTGATATGCATTCTTAATTCCTCAAGACCTGGACATCTTCCAACAGCCCAAACCTCCAATTTAAATCAACAGTTTTGGAGAACACATTCAAAGTTCCCAAGACTGAACAATTGTTGGCTATAGAATCACCTCTAAATTTCCCAATGCTAAATGTCCCAACAATCGTTGACGAAGATAAACAAGTCACCATCAATGAAATTCTTCAAGAATTGGTCAATGATTTCACTCAGTCTATGAACATAACAAGCTCTAATTTCTCTCTATCTTTTAATGGTAATCTACCATCTTTCGAAGAGCTTGCTTGTCCGGAATTATTTGTGAAGACATCAAGTCGGAGAACAGCACCTCCCACTACTGTTTCAGCATTGTTGCATCGTAAGTTTTTCTTCCATAGCTCTTCTAAGCATCTTTTTTTCTTTGCACCCAAATAGATCATGAAATAAATAATCACAACTTTTTTTCTGCAGGATACTTGTCTGAATCAAAACCCCCAAACCAAAGAGTAGAAGAAACAAATTTCTGCTTACCACTGTTCAGATTCTTATTACCAGGAGAGCATTTGGAAGGTCATTTCTCTTACAAACTTCATTTTATCCAAAGCAATTTTTTCAGACATGTAGATGAACTGAGTTGTTAACATTCCTTATTCTTAATGTTCTCTTCACTTTTTTTCAACCAGATTTCATTGATGATGAACTGGATAAAGGCTCATTGCTTGATGGAAATTTACTTGCAGCTCACAATACTTTCAACAATACAATGCATGGCAATTCAAATGGAGAAGCTGGTACAGACACTCAATATGAAGGCATAGATTCTCCTTCATTTGATGCAATGTAACGCCCTCGATGCGGCTATATGTCCTACGTGTCGAAGCACGACTTAGAGGCATAACCGCATTGAAAGCAATGTCGCAAGTGAGGTAATCTTCGCAAACAACCCATGTAATGTAAATAGAAGGGGAAAAGATACATAGTTGGCTTACATTCGCCACGTCACACAAATACATAAATAGCATTACATTCATCCAATAAACTCATGGTCCGACTACGGTACCAAAATAAAGATCAACCCCCAAATGCGACAAAGTCCCCGATTGCCCCAACTGGGCACCACTACTGATCATCTGGGAAAGACACATAGTAACGGCGAGAATCTTCATCGAACTCCCACTTGAGCTCAAGCGCATCGTCTGGAGCGGTATCATCGGTCCCTGCATCTAGTTTTCGAAGTAAACTGTGAGTCACGGGGACTCGGCAATCTCACACCCTTGCGATCAAGACTATTTAAGCTTTTAGGTAAGGCAAGGTATGATGTGGAGCTGCAGCAAGAGACTAGCATATATGGTGGCTAACATACGCAAATGAGAGCGAGAAGAGAAGGCAAAAGCACGGTCGAACAACTATGATCAAGAAGTGATCCTAGAACAACCTACGTCAAGCATTACTCCAACACCGTGTTCATTTCCCGGACTCCGCCGAGAAGAGACCATCACGGTTACACACGCAGTTGGTGCATTTTAATTAAATTAAGTTTCATGTTATCTACAACCGGACATTAACAAATTCCCATCTGCCCATAACCGCGGGCACGGCTTTCGAAAGTTCAAATCCCTGCAGGGGAGTCCCAACTTAGTCCATCACAAGCTCTCACGGTCAATGAAGGATATTCCTTCTCCCAAGACAATCCGATCAGACTCGGCATCCTGGTTACAAGACATCCTCGACAATGGTAAAACAATTCCAGCAACATCGCCCGAATGTGCCGAAAAATCCCGATAGGTGCTGCACATATCTCGTTCTCAGGGCACACTCAGATGAGCCAGACGTCGGGTAGGCCAGCCCAAAGTTGCCCCTGGTAGCCCCGGACATTGCTCAGTTGGACCAACACTTAGAGAAACACTGGCCCGGGGGGGTTAAAATAAAGATGACCCTTGAGTCCGCAAAACCCAAGGGAAAAAGGCTAGGTGGCGAATGGTAAAACCAATGTTGGGCATTGCTGGAAGACTTTTATTCAAGGCGAACTGTCAAGGGGTTCCCATTATAACCCAACCATGTAAGGAATGCAAAAATCTGGGAACATAACACCGATATGACGGAAACTAGGGCGGCAAGAGTGGAACAAAACACTAGGCATAAGGCCAAGACTTCCACCCTTTACCAAGTATATAGGTGCATTAAGATAAACAAGATGATATGGTGATATCCCAACAATAAACAATGTTCCAACAAGGAACGATCTCCAATCTTCACCTGCAACTAGCAACGCTATAAGAGGGGCTGAGCAAAGCAGTAACATAGCCAAACAATGGTTTGCTAGGACATGGTGGGTTAGAGGTTTGACATGGCAATTTGGGAGGCATAATAAGCAAGTGGTGGGTATCGTAGCATAGGCATAGCAAAAGAGTGAGCATCTAGCAAGCAAAGATAGAAGTGATTTCAAGGGTATGGTCATCTTGCCTGCAAAGTTCTCAGAGTTGACTTAATCCTCGTAAGCGAACTCAACGGGCTTCTCGTTCACGAACTCGTCTCCCAGCTCTACCCAAACAAGAACAACAAGCAAACGGAACACATTCAACCACGTGCAATGCTCAAGCAACATGATGCAAACATGGTATGATATGCGGGATGCGGTATGTGATGCATAGGCATGATTTGCAAAGGAATGATTGAACCTGGCCTCAACTTGGAAATCCAAGAGTGCCACTGGAAAGTTGAGTTGATTTCGGTTGAAATCGATATAAAGATCACCAGAATCGGATGCACGGTTTGGAAATGGCAAGCAAAACAAATATGGCACCGGTCTGCGATAATCAGCAAGTGACCAACTAAATGCATCAAGATATATATGCTACTACACTCAAACATGGCAACAAAATACATGGCATGGATGCACTCATGATGCTTGACAAAAGATGAACACTGAGCTACGGCTAATTCATCCATTAACAGATTCAAACAAGCATGGCAAAAGAGCAAACGATAACAGGTTTCAGACTTAGTGAAATTAACACAAGCCTGGAATTTATCATCAGGAAGCAATCTTTAGAGCATGAAAACTACATGCTACAGGAACTTAACATGCCAAAGCAAGGCATGGCATAAAGCTACTCAAAGCAATTAAAAAAGTCCCTTAGTGACCTTGAGTCAAAAGGGATCAGAAAATACCATTGCAAGCATGTGAACATGGCAAAAACATAAACAGATTCAGACTTAGTGAAAAACTGGAGCATGCAAAATAGATTAGCAAGTAGGCAAGTTTACGAGCTCGATGCACTCACTGTAAAGCATGACATGACAAACTAAGCATACACCCATCAAGAATACATGACATAGAAGCTAGACATGGCAAGAACAACAACATAGCATGCACGGATCAATAGCAACATCCTTGGCAAAATCGCTAAACATATCAACAATCTGCCAGGATTATTTTATAGCAAAAGTAGAGCTCGATTGACTCAAGCTAGGGTGCTCCATAAATGCAAACAAATACATGGATGGATAGAGCCCACAATGTTAACAAAACATCATTACTGATCATCCTTAAAAGAGGCACGAAACACTAGGAAACAACATGAACATATGGCATAACAACAAAATCAGGACAAGGACTTAGTGAAATTCTAAGTCCCTGAAATCAGCATTACCGATTACGCTACTTTGCAAGCTTGCGCTAGTAACCACGAATACCACAAAAATACATGGCAAGCACCTCTGTAAAGATGACATGGCATATAACAAAACACATGTAGAGCTCAGGATCATAACATGCACACATTAATCATGGTAAAAATGACAAAAGGCTATTTGCTAAAACAGATCTGAGAAATTCATCATATAGCCCTCTTCCAACAGCATTTTGGGCATCAAGATGAGCTCAAATGAAAATTATGCAGTGAGATGAAATGATGTACTCGTCGAGACGAACATTCTGATATGCTACACGCACGAATCAGAGCTACGATGAGAGAGTTATGGCATGTCAAAGAATGCAAAAAATATCAGGAGAAGAGGGAAAAGTCAACCGAGGAATTAGGGTTCGTTCGGATCCAGATCGGATCGAGCACTGTAGCGGCGCGGCATTTGAGGATAGCCGGCCGGAGCTTCTACTCCGGCGAGGTGGTGAGGTCACGGGGGAGACCGTAGAAGGCCGAATCTGGGCCGGAGAAGGACGGGGGCGGCGCCGACGGTTTCGGGCGCGGTCGCCGGTGTGATCTGCGGCGCGGGCTCGCCGGAGTGGTAGGTGGCGCGGGCTCGCCGGCGAAGGGTCCGCGGTGGTGTGGCGGCACCGGCCGGCGGGACGAAGGCGCGCGGGGAGGAAGAGGCGTCGGGGCGCGGCGTCTCGGGCCAGCGGCAGCTCGGGCCGGGGAGGGCCCCGCGCGGGCTGCGGCGGGCCGCGGCGGTGGGAGTCCCAGCGAGGACACGTGTCGCCTCGGGATAGGCTGCGGGCGGCGGCGGACGTTGTCCGGCCGGAAACGGACACGTCCGGGCGGCGGAGGAGTGAGTTTTCTAGGGTTAGGGGTGGAGAGATCCGAAAATTTCGGGAGGAGGCCTTTATATAGAGGTAGAGGGAGCTAGGAGGCTCCAAATGAGATGCGGTTTGCGGCCACGCGATCGTGATCGAACGACCGAGATGATGGAGGCGTTTTAGGTGGGTTTTGGGCCACTTTGAAAGGGTGATGGGCTGCAACACACACGAGGCCTTTTCGGTCCCTCGGTTAACCATTGGAGTATCAAACGAAGTCCAAATGGCACGAAACTTGACAGGCGGTCTACCGGTAGTAAACCAAGGCCGCATGACAAGTCTCGGTCCAATCCGAAAACGTTTAGCCCCCACACATTAAAAGAGGTAGAAAGGACCACCGGAGGGCATAGGAGTGCCGGGATGCAAAACGAACAACGGGGAAAAAGCTCGGATGCATGAGACAAACACGTATGCAAATGCAACGCACATGATGACATGATATGAGATGCATGACAAAGACAACAACACACGGAGACAAAAAACCGACAACAATGAAATAAAATAACTTACTGCCGGAAACGGTAAGAGTTGGGATACAGATAAGGTAAATTACATCCGGGGTGTTACAACACTCCACCACTACGAAAGGATCTCGTCCCGAGATCTAGGACTGGAAAAACTCCGGGTACTCAAAATGGAGGTGATCCTCGCGTTCCCAGGTGGCTTCATGGTCGGAATGATGTGACCACTTGACTTTGAGGAATTTGATTGACTTGTTGCGAGTCTTGCGCTCAGTTTCTTCAAGGATAGCAACGGGGTGCTCACGATAAGAAAGGTCTTCTTGGAGATCAATGTCTTCGAAGTTGACGGTGCGGTCAGGGGTCTTGAAGCACTTGCGGAGCTGAGAGACATGAAACACGTCGTGCACGTTTGCAAAGTTGGAGGGGAGCTCAAGTTGATAGGCGAGATCGCCTCTCTTGCTGACGATCTTGAAAGGACCCACGTATCTAGGGGCAAGCTTCCCTTTGATACCGAAACGACGAGCACCTTTCATTGGAGAGACACAGAGGTAAACATGATCTCCGATCTCGAAAGCCAAATCACGATGCTTACTATCATAGTAGCTCTTCTGACGCGATTGCGCTGCTTTGAGGTTATCAAGAATGACTTTGCACATCTCTTCTGCCTCTGTGATCAAGTCATTGCCAAGAAGTTGACGTTCACCAGACTCTGACCAGTTAAGAGGAGTACGGCACTTCCTTCCATAGAGAATTTCAAACGGGGCCTTGCCCGAACTCGCTTGAAAGCTGTTGTTGTAGGAGAACTCGGCATATGGAAGACAATCTTCCCACTTCATACCAAAAGAGATAAAGCAAGCCCTGAGCATATCTTCGAGAATATGATTGACACGCTCGACTTGGCCGCTAGTTTGGGGATGAAAAGCTATGCTGAAATGGATGTTGGTGCCCATGGCCTTCTGAAAAGAATCCCAAAACTTCAAGGTGAAGATGCTGCCACGATCTGAAGAAATCAACTGCGGAATGCCGTGCGGAGAGACAATCCGAGAGGTATAAAGCTCCGCCAATTGAGCTGCTGTGATAGACTCTTTGATTGGAAGGAAATGAGCCACTTTAGTGAGTTTGTCGATGACAACGAAGATAGCATCATTGCCACGCTTGGACTTTGGAAATCCCGTCATGAAGTCCATCTCAATGTGGTCAAACTTCCATTCTGGAATGGCAAGAGGTTGGAGGAGACCAGCTGGTCGTTGGTGTTCTGCCTTCACTCTTTTGCAGACACCACATTCGTTCACGAACTGAGCAATCTTGTGCTTCATTCGAGTTCACCAATACGCCTGCTTGAGGTCATGGTACATTTTCGTACTTCCAGTGTGGATAGAGAGGAGTGAATTGTGAGCCTCGTTCATAATGACTTTACGAAGGTCACCTTTAGGCACAACAATGCGATCCTCGAAGAATAGAGTATCCTTGTCATCAAGACGATAGCACTTGTACTTGGGTTGACTCTTGGCAATCCCAATTTTCACCTTCTTCACCATAGCATCAAGAATTTGAGCCTCGCGAATCTGATCTTCCAAAGTAGGAGAGACTTGAAGGTTTGCCAGAAATCCTTGGGGAACAACTTGCAGGTTGAGTTTGTGGAAAGCTTCACAAAGCTCGGGTTGGTAAGGCTTGAGAATCAAACTGTTGCAGTAAGCCTTCCTGCTCAATGCGTCAGCAATTACATTGGCCTTGCCTGGAGTATATTCGATACTCGGATTATACTCTTGAATCATTTCGACCCAACGAGTCTGCCTGGGGTTTGAGATTAGGCTGAGTGAAGATGTACTTGAGACTCTTGTGGTCAGTGAAGATGTCCACTTTTTTTCCCAATAAGAGATGTCTCCAAGTCAATAGAGCATGCACAACTACCGCCAACTCGAGGTCATGAGTGGGGTAGTTCTTTTCATTGGGCTTCAACTGGCGAGAAGTATAAGCCACAACTTTCTTCTCTTGCATCAACACTGCACCAAGACCTTGAAGAGAGGCATCACAGAAGACCTCAAACGGTTTGGATTCATCAGGAGGAGTCAGAACTGGAGCAGTGACTAATTTCTCTTTCAGGGTGTTGAAAGCGATGTCACATTCAGGAGAACAAACATACTTCACGTGCTTCTGGAGAAGGTTGGAAAGAGGCTTCGCAATCTTTGAAAAGTTCTCAACGAACCTTCGATAGTAGCTTGCGAGACCAAGGAAGCTGCAGAGCTGCTTCACGTTCTGAGGTGGTTCCCAATTCACAATTGTAGACACCTTCTCAGGATTAACCGCTATGCCCTTGGCAGAGATGGTATGCCCAAGATAGAGAACCTCATCAAGCCAAAACTCGCATGTTGAAAACTTGGCGTAGAACTGATGTTCTCTGAGCTTATCCAGCACCAAACGCAAGTGCTTGGCATGATCCTCCTTGTTCTTGGAAAAGACCAAAATGTCATCGAGGTAGACCAAGATGAAGTCATTTATGTAGGGGTTGAAGATGAAGTTCATCATGCGAGAGAATGTCGGAGGAGCGTTGACGAGGCCAAAAGACATGACAATGTATTCATATGAACCATAGCTTGTTCTGAATGCCGTCTTGGGGATATCTTGCTCACGAATTCGAATCTGGTGATAGCCCATACGGAGATCAAGCTTGGAGAATACTTGAGCACCTTTGAGTTGTTCAAATAGCTCGTTGATGTTGGGAAGTGGGTACTTGTTCTTTATGGTCTTCTTGTTCAATGGACGGTAGTCAGCATAGAGTCGGTCCGTTCCATCCTTCTTCTTCACAAAAAGAACTCTACAACCCCACGGAGAAGAACTAGGTCGGATGAGACCCATTCGCTCTTGAATATCGAGTTGCTTCTTCAGCTCCTTTAACTCTTCAGGTCCAAGCTTGTAAGGACGTTTGCAAACAGGTTCCGTACCAGGCTCAAGATCGATGACAAATTCAACTGGCCGGTGCGGAGGCATTCCTGGAAGCTCTTCTGGAAAGACATCTTGATATTCGCAAACGACCGGAATTTGAGAGATGGCATCCAGCTCACCCTTCTCATTGAGAGAAAATAGACGGATGGTATCATCACGAGCGGCAAAGACAATTACATCCTCAGACGAATGAGTCAATTGAATCTGCCTGGCAACACAATCAAGCTGAGCCTTGTGCTTAGAAATCTAGTCCATTCCAAGAATAAGATCAATATCCGAGTTACCAAGGAACACTGGAGAGGATAGAAACTTATAGTCACCCAACGTGATAGTAACATCCGAGGCCATAGCGCTTGCATTCATGAATTTACGTGGAGAAACAACTGACAACTGCCTAGGCAATTCTTGTAAAGGCAACTCATGCTTAGAAACAAATGGTCTCGAGATGAAACAATGTGATGCACCAGTGTCAAAAAGAACTTTTGCAGGAATATCGTTAACAGGAAGGTTACCCATGATGACATCTGACGAGTCCTCTGCCTGAGCTGCATTCATCAAGTTGACCTTAGCAGACTTGGGGTTATGCTTGACCACAGCTGTACTTGCAGATCTCACAGGAGGAGGAGGAGGAAGACTCCTCTGATTGAAGCATTTGTTGGCATAGTGACCCTTCTGTTGGCACTTGTTGCACGTGACCTCTGAAAGCGGACGGTGATACAGAGCACTTGATCTTGGAGCTTGAGACGAAATCTTGTTCTGAAAGCCTGGGTTGGGTGGGTGGGAAGATCCATTGCCACCTTTGCTCTTCTGCTGATAAGGCTGATGGAACGGAGGAGGAGGCAGCCAATACTTTTGTTGCTTAGCCACTTGAGTTGAGGAAGAAGGAGTTGCATCTCTGACTCGCTTCTTGGAAGCATCGCACTTCAGTTGAGCAGTCTCTTGCTTCATTGCCATATTGTAGAACTCATCGTACTTCTTGGGCTCAAAGAGGACGAGAGCTAGCTGGAGTTCTTCTCTGAGACCACCCCTGAACTGGTATATCATGCTCTTCTCGTCAGGGACGTCCTGCTTAGCAAAACGGGCGAGCTTCTGAAACATGATGTTGTACTGGTAAACAGACATAGTGCCTTGCTTCAGGTTGCGGAATTCCTCACGCTTGCTCTCAGCCACACTCTGAGGAATATGATGAGCTTTGAACTCTTGACGGAATTCATCCCAGGTAATCACACGGCCTCCTCTAGAATCTTTGTACTGCTGAAACCATTCTGCAGCTTGGTCTTTGAGTTGGAAGGAGGCGAACTTGACAAAGTCCTCAGGCCTGACGTTACTGCACTCGAAATGGTTGCACATGTCCACGAGCCAATCATCAGCGTCTGTTGCCTCAACACAGTTGCTGAAGGTCTTTGGCTGATTAGCGAGGAACTGGTTGAGTGTAGCAAACTGATTCTGATTGTTGCCATGGCCCTGGTTCCTTTGGTTGCGCTCTTGAAAAAGTTGCATGATCAGCTGCTGTTTGCATTGGTAGCGGCCATCACAGCTTGACATGCCTCCGGAGGTGGAGGTGGTGGTGGCGGATCAGGATTCGGCGTCGTGCGCGTTGGAGGAGCCATCCTGAAGAGGTTGACATCCGTTAGCATCTTGACAGACAAATATTGAAGTTGAATCAAACGGGTTGAAATTGCAACATAAAGTCTTCACATCCGAACAAAATGAACGAATGCATTCCAATTGAAATGGTCACATTTCCATAAATTGAGAAGCCACTTAGAATTGAGGTAGAAGAAAAACAACAAGGTACGAACAAGAACGAATACTTGGTGAGGATTACCCAATCCCAATCCAAATATCCGTGGAAGAAGAACTAGAGCTACAAGAATTTCCACCTATGAAACTCCCGAACCTTTCCGGTTATGCAATCAGGTGTTGGGGATACAGGGAAGCATAATATCTCACCCAAATCTAGCAAATCCTACATCCAGTTGTATCCATCCTTCAACACATAACCGAGAAACATTCGGAAATCGTTTACCTCAACCTTCGAAAAGCATCCATTATACGAGTTATGGCAATACTCCTGAACTCCCGCCCCAGTACTGGGTGGCGTCGAGGTTATCTCACCAACAACTGCATAAAAGAGATTTTCGATGTCGGTGAAACTCAGGTATTCCAGAATCTCAACGATAAAATTGTGACGACAACACCTCGGATCTCAACTCCCCGGGACACTGCCACAACCCCTAAATGATAGGAGGCACCAAGAACAATGTTCTTGTCACAAATCGATCGGAACAATTCCAAGATACCCGCGTGATCCTAAAAAGTTTTTAGTGAAATTTGAGAAGAGAAGAGTCAAAACTCTACGTCAGGATGCCTCACCAGAGCGATGAAGGGACTGGGGAGTAAAAAGAATTCCTAACTCTCCGATATATATAATCCTAAATGACTCAAAACATTTTTCTAGACTCAACAACGCCAGCGATTCGATCAAGCAGGGGGGCTCCTAAGGTCGGGGAAGGCTCTGATTACCAACTTGTAACGCCCTCGATGCGGCTATATCTCCTATGTGTCGAAGCACGACTTAGAGGCATAACCGCATTGCAAGCAAAGTCGCAAGTGAGGTAATCTTCGCAAACAACCCATGTAATGTAAATAAAAGGGGAAAATATACATAGTTGGCTTACACTCGCCACGTCACACAAATACATAAATAGCATTACATTCATCCAATACACTCATGGTCCGACTACGGTACCAAAATAAAGATCAACCCCCAAATGCGACGAAGTCCCCGATTGCCCCAACTGGGCACCACTACTGATCATCTGGGAAAGACACATAGTAACGGCGAGAATCTTCATCGAACTCCCACTTGAGCTCAAGCGCATCGTCTGGAGCGGTATCATCGGTCCCTGCATCTGGTTTTGGAAGTAAACTGTGAGTCACGGGGACTCAGCAATCTCACACCCTCGCGATCAAGACTATTTAAGATTTTAGGTAAGCTAAGGTATGATGTGGAGCTGCAGCAAGCGACTAGCATATATGGTGGCTAACATATGCAAATGAGAGCGAGAAGAGAAGGCAAAAGCACGGTCGAACAACTATGATCAAGAAGTGATCCTAGAACAACCTACGTCAAGCATTACTCCAACACCGTGTTCACTTCCCGGACTCCGCCAAGAAGAGACCATCACGGTTACACACGCGGTTGGTGCATTTTAATTAAATTAAGTTTCATGTTATCTACAACTGGACATTAACAAATTCCCATCTACCCATAACCGCAGGCATGGCTTTTGAAAGTTCAAATCCCTACAGGGGAGTCCCAACTTAGCCCATCACAAGCTCTCACGGTCAACGAAGGATATTCCTTCTCCCAAGACAATCCGATCAGACTCGGCATCCCGGTTACAAGACATCCTCGGCAATGGTAAAACAATTCCAGCAACACCGTGAAAGTGCGTTATATCGACTAGAGGGGGGTGAATAGGCGAATTTTATGAAATTCTTCACTGAGGAATTTGTCGGTGGGGAAATTCCTTAGCGAAGAACTACTAGTAGCGGAATAAGTACTCAAAAGTAAACATAACAGAATACAAGCATAGTCATCATGATGAAATGAAGACAGACACAGAGTACAGGAAGCGTAATCACAGGATAACAGAGGATGAAGACAAACAGACTAAAGAAATTGAACTGAGGAAATTGAGAAAGTCTTCAGTCAAAGACTTCAAACACAGATATGAACAAACACACAACACAGTTATGAGGAAATGAAAGAGTTGAGGGAATAGAACCAGTAAGCTTGGTGAAGACAATGATTTGGTAGACCAGTTCCAACTGTTGTCTCAGTTGTACATCTGGTTGGAGCGGCTGAGTATTTAAACTCGAGGACACACAGTCCCGGACACCCAGTCCTGAACACGCAGCTCGGGACACCCAGTCCTCACCGTATTCTCCTTGAACTAAGGTCACACAGACCTCGTCCAATCACGCGTGGTAAGTCTTCAGGCGACTTCCAAACCTTCACAAACTCGGTCACTCGGCGATCCACAATTCCTCTTGGATGCTCTAGACCATGACGCCTAACCGTCTAGAAGAAGCACAGTCTTCAAAGGTAACAAGCGTCAGATCCACGCAGGATCAATCTCTTCAGTGATGCTCAATCACTTGGGGTTTGTAGGTGTTTGGGTTTTGGGTTTTTGGTTTTTCCTCACTTGATGATTTTCGCTCAAAGTCCTCATAAGATGGGTTGCTCTCAAATGACAAGTGCCAGTTTCTCTCGGAGCAGCCAACCAACTAGTGGTTGTAGGGGGCGGCTATTTATAGCCTAGGGAGCAGCCCGACATGATAAGACATTAATGCCCTTCAATGATATGACCGTTAGGTGGATAGATATTTTGGGACAGCTGGCGCATAGCACAACAACGATCGGAATTTTGAGTAGCAAAATCCTTAGGGCTATCATGTTCCTCACTATGTAGGCAATCCGCACTGGCGAATTCCTAACTCCTCAGTCAGGACAAATTCCTCAGAGACCAGAAGAACTATGTTTCTGTCACTGAAGAAATCGACTGAAATGTATGAGATTTCCAATGGCTTCACTCGAAGGGATTGGTAGGTGTAGGATTTTGAGTTGAGAATCACATGGAATTTTTTCCTTAGTATTTCCTCGACCCCCTTTAACAGTACGGTGTTTCCTATGACTCAAGAAAGAGAAAAACAAAACTATGAAAACGAAAGTTTTCAAGCTTCATATTCCTCGAATGAATACCAAGTCTTCACGGTCACACCAAGTCTTCAGAGATCCAAAGTCTTTAGTCGAAGAACTTCATTTTTTAGGGGTTGACTTTCTCTGTAAATATCAAACTCCTCATAGACTTATAGACCTGTGTACACTCATAAACACATTAATCCCTTAACCTATAAGTCTTCAATACACCAAAATCACTAAGGGGCACTAGATGCACTTACAATCTCCCCCTTTTTGGTGATTGATGACAATATAGGTTAAGTTTTCAATGGGGATAAACATATGAAGTGTAACTACTAATATTGAGGAATTTGATTGCAAGATATAGAGGAACTCCCCCTGAAGATGTGCATAGTGAGGAATTTGCTTTTGAAGCAATGCACACTTGAAGAGTTGAATCATGGAGATCTCCCCCTATATCTTGTAATTCATACACGCATTTAACATATAATATGAAGAATTTGAATTGCATGATGAAATATGGTGCCTGATGAAATTCAGCATGCGTGCAATAATATTAACGAGGAATAAGCATGCAGAATAGTGCATCAAAGGTATCAGAGCATAGTGCATCAAAAGTATCAGAGCACCATCGGGTATCGGGTTTAATATTACAACTCGATCCAATAAAGTTTCAGAAGAACGAGAGTTGTAACTTAGCAAAAAACGCCCATATAATAGACCCGCTTGAAGACTAACTCATATTTCTCCCCCTTTGTCATCGAATGACCAAAAGGATTGAAAATGAGGACTAACGCCCCTGAAGATAATCATGTTGATGAAGGAGCGCCAGCGTTGTTGGGGTCGATTGTTGATGTAGGGCCTGCCGCAGTGTCGTCCAAATCTTCATGTTCATCAGTGTCGCGCGATGAAGAATATGAGCTGGCCACCAGAGAAGGAACCTTGACCTTCTTGAATTTCTTCGGTGGAGGTGCAGACCAGTCAAAATCTTCATTGAGACCCATGTTCTTCAGATCTTCTTCACCATACAGATGTGACAGGATTGCCCAGGTGCGACCGAAGACTTGATGGAGGTAGTAGTGGTTTTTCTTCACTGCATTGTGTGTGGCAGTCATGTTGTGAAGAAGTGAACCAAACTGATGCTTAACCCATTTGTGATTTCGATCCACCTTCTGGTGAAGACTAAGCAGAAGTTCACGGCCAGTCATCACGCGCGGAGCAGTGGCTTGAGGAGTGGACTTGGGTGCATTGGCAGAGTCATGTGTGGCAGAGTCATCATTGGTGGAATAAGATGCAGCTTTGCGAAACTGACCATCCAATGGATGAATGCCTTCATCTATTACAGCTGGTGCCTTGCCCTTTCCATCAACTAAGGAATATGTCTGCTGAGGACTTCAATTGGGGGCAAGTAGCTGAGGTGATTCTGGAAATCAGCTTTGTAGTTGAGTGAAGACCTTGTCCTGAGGAATCTCATAATCCAAGGTGCATAAGGCTTCAGCTCGAACGGAGACAGTGCAACATTGGCCATAGTCCTCATGAAGAAATCGTGATAATTGATAGGAATGCCATGAACGATGTTGAATACCAGATTCTTCCTGATGCCAACAATTTCCTCATCAGATGAGTCGTGGCCTTTGATGAGACCGATTGTCCTCGTAAGAATACGATAGGCAGTTCTGGGCACGTACAACAATTCCTTCACGAGGAATTTGGTTCTTGGTGCTTGACCTGACTTCAAAGGTTTCATCAGCACCTGCATGTAATGATGTGTGAGCTCAGGTTCACATAGATGCAGCGAGCTTCTTCAAGGGGAGGACTGAGGGGTAGAGCACAAAGCAATTCAGAGGCTGGTGCAGTGTAGTGAGTGTTTTTAGACATCCAGTCTAGCACCCATGAATTCACATCTTCAGCATCTCCGGTGATGTGCAGCATTGCATAGAATTGAAGAATTAGTTCTTCATTCCAATCGCAGATGTCAGAGCAAAAGTTTAGCAGTTCAGCGTCGTGAAGAACACTGAGGACTGGTGCGAAGCATAGCAGAGATTCCATATCCACGTGAGGAATATGCTCATGGTAGAAGATCTTCTCCTTGTTGAACAGCACTGAGGAATAGAAATTGGCTTGACTAGCAGTCCAGAAACGCCTCTTCCTAATGCGAGCAGAGTCATATGGGTTGTAATCTTCGAAGAATACATGCTCACCGAAGAAATCATCAGCCTTGAACTTTTGCTTGCGTGAGAATGGATCCTTTGGCTTTGGTAGAGGAGTGTCAGTGAGTTGCATCACGACCTCAGGAATCTCAATCGCAGGTTCTTCAGGCTGAGGAATTTCTGGTTCCTCCTCAGTGGTAGTCTGCGTCGTTGGTTGTTCAGCAGCAGCAGTTTCTTCAGCGCTAGTGGCTGGAATTTCCTCATGGACAGATGCAGTGGGATGAGTTTCTTCAGAGACCATGTGAACAGTTTGTGTGGGGGACTGAGGAATTTGCTGTAGAGGGGTGAACATTGGAGAGTTTGGATGCTGACTTTCCCAGAATTCATCACTGATTACGGGTGTGGAGCAGCCAATGTCCACATCTTCATCTTCCATTTCTTCAATGCCAGCCTCTTCAGCTGTGAACTGAGGCATAGGCGAGGAGATGATAGGTGTTGAAGGGATCGCATCCACTTCAATTTCTTCATCCAATGGTTCAGACGAAGCAGCAGAAGGAGTTTCTTCATCAGATCCGCTGGGGATCACATATTCTTCATCAAAAGGAACAAGGTCCTTTGATGGCCTGGTTGAAATGGGAACAGCGTCAATCGGATTTGCAAATGAACTTGTCATAGGCTTCATTTTCTTCGGAGCTGAAGAATCTGAAGCAGCTGATGCTTTCCTTTTCTTCACTGCAGTACGCTCTGCAGCCTTGGTCTTCTTCACATCTGATGCAGATGGAGGGATTGGAGTTGAAGTTGGTGCAGGAGCAGCTGAGGAATCTGGTTGATTTTCTTCAGGCACAACTGATGCAGTTGCCCCGAGTTCTTCATTTCTGCAGGCACACCACTAGTGGGTGCCCTGGCAATTTCTTCAGCGGCTAGAATGCAGTCATCAGCCATGGAACTCACATTATCTTCAGCAGGCTGATGGTCATCAGCGGTGCTGGCATTTTCTTCATTAGGCTGAGCAGATGCTTCAGCCTGAGGAATTTCCTGTTGCATTGGGGCTGCAACATTGGATGTGAAGTTATCCGCAAGTTTCACAAAACGAACCTTGGCTCCAAGCCAATCAGCACGATATGCGTCAAAGTCATCACTGAGTTTCTTAATCTCAGTCTGAATAGTGACAAGTTCTTCAGTTGTCATAGAGACAACGTTTTTCTTCAGATAGCGCTCTTTCTTGTACTGCGCTTTCTTGATCTGCCTGGCCTTCTCAAATTTCCACTTTTCTTCTTGAATGAAGTGGGTTAGCATGTGACTCTGGCCAGGAGTCAGCTTGAAGTCAGGCATGGGAGTGTTGGGGTCCTTGTGCCAATCATCAATGTAGTCGAGGAACAGCTTGGGATCCAAAAGCAGTGGCACCTCTGATCCTTTGGCTCTAGCGGCCTTGACTTGCCTGTCTCTGATGATTTCTGCAAGTTCATCATCATCAGCTTCGTCTTCATCAGACGTCACTTGGAAGGCAACTTGCTTCTTCTGAGGAATAGGCGAGGACCTCGTCCAGCAGTGGCCTTAGTCTTCAGTAGAGAGGGTCCCATTGAGGAAGTTGGTGCAGCTGAGGAACTAGCTGAGGCACCTGAGGTAATGGAGATGCCGGCAGTCCTTTGGCACGAGGCGAGATGCACAGGTGCTAAGGATTTAGTCGGAACAGCTGAGGACTTTGGAGGAACAAGAGCACCATGAGGAATTTGCCGTGAGGGCTTTGAGGATTCTGGTCGTGAGGGCATTGTTGGTGAAGCACTTGGCTTGCGTGCAGGCTTCTTTGACATAGCCTTCTTTGGCTTGATAGCAAAGTCCTCAGCAGAGGCAGCAGCAGCAGCAGAGTCTTCATTAAATTTCCTCACTGCTTCTCTGGCTTACTTAGCCAGCTTGGCTTGGCGCTTGGCCCATTCATCAGGATAGTCCTCACCGCGCTTGAGGCTGGTGGGATCTGCTATTTAGCCAGGTGCCAATGGAGCTCTTGGGCATGGAGGATTGAGTGCAAATTTCTTCATGTACTTTGGAGTTACATACCTGTACTCCCTCCATTCTCTTGCCCATCTCCTTTCTATCCTCTGTATGCGCACCTTGCGCTGATTTTTGTCCTCTTTTCCAAACTTGGCCTCATCAGGAGTGCAGTAATCTTTGTATATGTCCTCAGGGATCTCAAAGGTAGTCGTGACCTCAGGCTTCTTTCCTCCTTTCTGTGGCCTTTTACCATCAGCCATTTTCTTCAGTTGAGGAATTTGAACAATCGAATTCTCTGAAGAAGTATGCAACTTTTCTTCGAGGAACGCTGCAAATGAGTTAAGTTGATGAGAACCTAGTGATTCAGCAGCTGACATGAGTACCTGTGAACAGAGTATAGTTGCGAGGAATTTGGAGAGGTCATATGCGTTCTCAGAAGGTTTTTCAAAAAGAACAAGTTTGAGGAATTTAACCAGATGAGTCTTGAAGATTTTCACTAAGCATTCTTTGTCTTAGGTTCCAGAGTTGTATAGATCGAAGATCCACAAATTGAGGAATCTTGAATAAAAATGATGCTTAGAGAAACGAATCAAGAACAGATGACTTGTGAGGTGTTCAGTGTGTGAAGATATGAAGAAAAACACTTTGAAGATTTTGTAGATAATCATTCGAATCAACGAGGGCAGTAAAAGTAACTTTTAATTACCCTGGATGAAGAACACGACGAACAGTGAAGTGGAGAGGTGAAGTTCGTCTGTGTAGATCTTCCACGCCCTAACTCGGCGGAGGAAGACGGCTACGACGGCGGCGGAGTGAGGATTTCCGCGATCGGCGCGAGTACATCGGCGACGAGGTCGAGGCAGTGAAGCTTTTCCTCACCGGCGGCGATGAAGTAGCGGCGGTGCTCGGGTTTGAGAAGCTCGAGCTGGAGAGAGAGGTCGAGCGGAGTAAAAGAAGTGAGGAAGGGAAGGAGGGGTATTTATAGCCACGGTGAAAAACTGCTCGCCCGAAGAAATTGGACGAACGTGCCCCTGACCCTTCTCATTCGCATGACATGTGTCACCCACGTAGTGAGAGGTGGAGATCGTGTTAGATCGTGGGTGAGTGGATAAGTATATCGTGGGATGCGGAACGGTTTGAGCGGCAAAACCGAAAAGTTTGATAAGATAGGTTTTAAAGTTCCATTCGCAATTTCTTCAGCTGACAAGGACACAGTGAAGATTTTGAATGAGTTTCAAATAGAACGCACATGAAGAATTTGTGAACATATTGGGTTGAGTATAGCATAGAGGGGAAGGGTCCGATCACATTCACTTAGCAGAGAACCAACTTGAAGAAATAGCAATAAGTGAATGCTGTAGAGGACATAAACTCATATATATATAGCCAATGAAGAAAAACGACGGAACCAGTGAAGACTATGCAACATTGAAGAATATGAATAATTTGAGGAATTTCAACTTTTGGTGGTGGCGTGACCCACCGTATAAGAATAATGATTTCAGACACCGCGTACAATTATCGTAGGGTTCTAAGAATCAAATTCTTCATTAATTTCTTCACACTAAGAGTGTTATTCTTCATTGATTGAAGAAAAACGTTTCTTCATGTGTTGCATATCTAAGTCATCAATTTTGCATAAGTGTTAGGATGAGTGTCCTTTTCAAAGAACATTCGAAGATTGTAGGATATTTAGCTCACACCGCAACTTACTAAATCTCTTCTCATCCAAGGGCTTTGTGAAGATATCGGCTAGCTGTTCTTCAGTCTTCACATGCTCAATAGAAATGTTGCCCTTCAACACATGATCACGAAGAAAATGATGACGAATCTGAATGTGCTTTGTCTTCGAGTGCTGAACTGGGTTGTGAGCAATCTTGATGGCACTCTCATTGTCACAGAAGAGAGGCACATTCTTCATGTTGACGCCGTAGTCCTTGAGAGTTTGCTTCATCCATAGCAATTGGGCACAGCAAGAACCAGCGGCAATGTACTCAGCTTCAGCAGTAGATAGTGATACGCAGTTCTGTTTCTTCGAGGACCAACAGACCAAAGATCGTCCGAGGAAATGACATGTACCAGATGTTGACTTGCGGTCCACACGATCACCAGCATAGTCAGAGTCAGAATATCCAATGAGATCAAAAGTCGAGCCCTTGGGGTACCATAATCCAAGTGTTGGTGTGTGAGCTAGATATCGAAGAATATGCTTCACAGCCTTATGGTGTGATTCCTTCGGTGTAGCTTGAAATCGGGCACACATGCAAACACTAAGCATTATATCTGGCCTAGATGCACATAAGTACAATAAGGAACCTATCATGGAGCGGTATACCTTATGATCGAAGTCAATACCATTTTCATCAGTGCACAGATGGCCATTTGTGGGCATAGGAATTTTGACGCCTTTGCAATCTTGCATGCCGAATTTCCTCAGTACATCCTTGAGGTATTTCTCCTGAGATATGAATATGCCATTGCGTTGTTGACGAATTTGAAGACCTAAGAAGAATTTCAACTCTCCCATCCTAGACATTTGATATTCTTCACTCATCATATAGGCAAATTCATCACTATAACGTTGGTCAGTACAGCCAAAGATAATATCATCAACATATATTTGGCACACAAACAATTCACCATCATAAGATTTAGTGAAAAGAGTAGGGTCGAGTGAACCGGGTTTGAAGCCTTTCTTCATGAGGAGTTCCTTCAAGTATCATACCAAGCCCGTGGGGCCTGCTTGAGGCCATAGAGGGCCTTGTTGAGTCTGAAGACTTTGTCAGGATTCTTTGGATCTTCAAAACCTGGGGGTTGAGCAACATATACTTCTTCCTCAAGCTTACCATTGAGGAATGCACTTTTCACATCCATTTGATATAAAGTGATATCATGATGGTTAGCATAAGCAAGTAATATGCGAATAGCCTCAAGTCTAGCAACAGGTGCAAAAGTTTCATCGAAATCAATTCCTTCAACCTGTGTGTAGCCTTGAGCTACAAGCCGTGCCTTATTCCTCACCACAAGGCCATTTTCATCTTGCTTGTTGCGGTAGATCCACTTTGTGCCGATGATATTGTGCTTGCGAGGATCTGGACGTTTGACCAGTTCCCAGACATTGTTGAGCTCGAACTGATGTAATTCTTCTTGCATGGCCTGAATCCACTCAGGCTCCAGAAATGCTTCATCTACCTTAGTGGGCTCTGTAATAGAGACAAAAGCATAGTGCCCACAAAAGTTAGACAAATGTGAAGCTTTTGAGCGTGTGAGAGGACCTGGCGCTTTGATGTCATTGATGATCTTTTCAACTTGCACTTCTTTTGCAATGCGAGGATGAGCTGGTTGTCGTTGAAGAATTTGATCAGCGTTTTCTTCAGCACCATTTTCTTCAGCATTTTCTTCAGGTGCATTAGCTCGACGTTCTTCATGTTCTGGAATGAATTCTTCAGCAGATTCTTAGTAGGAATGACATCCTCAGTAGCCTTGAACTTGATAGTTTCCTCAGGTGCTGGTTCATCTATCACAGTAGGTAGGTGCTCTCTTTGCGAGCCATTAGTTTCATCGAACCGCACATCTACAGTTTCAACAACTTTGTGAAGAACGTTGTTGAAGACTCTGTAGGTGTGCGAGTCCTTTCCGTAACCAAGCATAAAACCTTCATGTGCTTTCGGTGCAAATTTTGAGTTGTGATGAGGATCTCTAATCCAACATTTAGCACCGAAGACTTTGAAATAACTTACATTGGGTTTCTTATCAGTGAGGAGTTCATAGGCAGTCTTTTTGAAGAATTTGTGAAGATATACTCTGTTGATGATGTGGCACGCAGTATCAATTGCCTCAGTCCAGAAACGACGAGGCGTTTTGTATTCATCAAGCATAGTGCGAGCCATCTCAGCAAGAGTCCTGTTCTTGCGCTCCACGACGCCATTCTGCTGAGGAGTGTAAGGAGCAGATAACTCATGAGTAATACCAAGTTCATCAAGATAGTCATCGAGACCAGAATTCTTGAACTCAGTGCCATTGTCACTTCTGATGTGCTTGATCTTCACACCAAAGTTGGTTGAAGCCCTCGAGGAAAATCGTTTGAAGACTTCCTGCACTTCATGTTTGTAAGTAACAAGGTGTACCCATGTGTAGCGAGAATAATCATCAACAATAACAAAGCCATATTGAGATGCTTCATTTGAAATAGCAGAATAATGATTAGGACCAAAGAGATCCATGTGAAGCAATTCAAATGGGCGAGTGGTGGTCATGATAGTCTTTGCTGGATGCTTGGCCTTGGTCATCTTCCCAGCTTCACAGGCTCCGCATAGGTGATCCTTGAGGAATTTGACATTCTCGATGCCAATGACATGCTTCTTCTTCGCAAGCGTGTGCAAATTCCTCATGCCTGCATGACCAAGTCGTCGATGCCAGAGCCAGCCTTCTGAAGCTTTTGCAAGTAAGCACACGGCTGGTTGTGGTCCTGTAGAGAAATCAACAATATACAGGTCTCCTCTCCTAAAGCCTTCGAAGACTTTGGAATTGTCAGCTTCCATAACCACAACACAACGGTACTTGCCAAAGACAACAACCATATCAAGATCACAAAGCATTGAGACAGACATAAGGTTGTATCCTAAGGACTCAACAAGCATGACTTTGTCCATGTGTCGATCCTTTGTAATCGCAACCTTACCTAGACCCAATACCTAACTTTTGCCTTTGTCAGCAAAGATGATATGCTTCAGATGCGACGGAGATAATGGAGCATCCATCAATAGATTCTTGTCACCAGTCATGTGGTTTGTACATCCACTATCGAGGACCCACTCAGTGGCTTTGGGTTGATCATCCTGCAGATGAATTAGTGCAGCTTACAAACTCATATACTTCATCAGTGAAGAATATGACATCAATTCATCAGATCAATTTTATCAAGTAAAAGAACTAATAACGCAATATGAGGATGTGAGAAATGAAGGTTCATTTCTTCATGATTAGCATGCATCCTATCAGGCATGCTCAGGTCTCCAGCAAATTCTTCAGACGATTACGTACGTCTGGAGACCTGACCCTGCAGAAGAGATTAGTTCTTTTTCTTCACCACCCACATCTTAAGGGGTGGCAAAGAGTTCATCATTCTACGAGCTCCATACGAGAAGGATGGCATAGAAGCTAGTCCATTTCGTTTCACATAAGAGGGGTTAGAGTAAGCATAAGAGTATGTAGAGAAATTCTTCGAGGACTTATGGACATAATGATTTGAAGAATAATGCACATATCCATAATCCTTAGATCTTCCCTGTGAAACAAACGGGTTAGCACGATGATGTTCATATGAGGACTTTGATCCATATGAGGAATTTGGTCCATATGAGGACTTGAATCCATATGAAGAATTTGGTCCATATGAAGGATTTGATCTGGGGTTCCTGTTCTTCACAGGTGGCGTCATGATGACATTCACCTGAAGATTTTCAAGGCATCTTTTGGGAACCCAGATTTTCTTCATAGGGGAGCCGTTCCTGCAGTTAGTGCCAATATATCTAGCAAATACTTCACCATTCTGATTTTTGAACAGTTTATAGTTGGAGTCAATTGACTCATCATCAGAATGAGGAGATTCACATGCAAATCCAGATAAGTTAGATGGATCAACTGGAGGTCCCTTTGCAGCAACCCATGTAGTTTTGGGGTACTGCTCAGGCTTCCAATATGTACCATCAGCATTGAGTTTCCTCTCAAAGGCGATACCCTCTTTCCTAGGGTTCCTGTTGAGGATCTGCTTTTTAAGCACATCACAAAGAGCCTGATGCCCTTTGAGGCTTTTGTACATGCCTGTCGTGTACAATTCCTTCAGCCCTGCATCGTCAGTGATACTAGCAATGTCCTCAGATGAGGAATTAGTGATAGCAGAGGCATGTGAAGAATTTGAAACATTAGCAGCATTTGAACATTCAGGTGAAGAATTAGCAGATTCACGTTCAATGCACTTCAAGCATGGAGGAACAAATTCTTCCTGAGAAGCGCTGATTTGTTGAGCAAGTAATGAATCGCGCTCCTTCTGAAGATCTTCATAACTCACTCTTAGCTTCTCAAGGTCTTGCTTTCTTTGAAGAAATTCATAAGAAAGCTTCTCATGATCGGATAAGAGAGTGTTATGATGACTTTGAAGATTGTCAAACCTAGTCTGAAATCTCTGAAGATTTTCAGTCAGGGCTTTAGTGCGATCCATTTCTTCACCCAACATATCATCACTTTTGTCTAGCATGTTTTGAACCTTTTCTAAAGCCCTTTGTTGTTTTACAGCAATCTTAGCAAGTTTAGAATAGCTGGGCTTAAGATTTTCATCAGATTCATTCTCACTTGATTCAGATGAGGTATATTTGAGTACCTTGGCACCCTTTGCCATGAAGCAGTAGGTGGGAGCGTAGTCATCATCCCCTTCATCAGCTTTGTTGGTGAGGTTATTTTCTTCAGTGTTGAAGATAGACTTGCTGACGAATGCAGTAGCGAGAGCTAGGCTCGCCACTCCGGATTCGGACTCCTCAGATGACTCCTCTTCCTCATTTTCTTCAGATTCAGCCTCAGAGTCCATTTCCTTGCCAATGAATGCCCTGGCCTTCTTGGAGCTGCTCTTCTTGTGATATGAAGGCTTTGAGGATTTTGATGATGAGGATTTTGAGGATTTCTTCTTTTTCTTCGCATCATCAGAACTGTAATCCTTGTATTTCTTCTTCTTTGATTCCTTTTCCCATTGAGGACAGTCTTGAATGTAATGTCCAGGCTTCTTGCATTTGTGGCAGAGCCTCCTCTTGTAGTCACTTGATGAGGAATCATTGCTCCTTAAGGGTCTTCCAAGGCGACCACGCCTTGAGAACTTTTGGAACTTCTTCACGAGCAGAGCCAGATCATGGCTCAGTTCTTCAGGATCACCAAGGCTGCTACCAGAGTCTTCATCTTCGGACTCAGATACTGCCTTGGCCTTTAGTGCACGTGATCTGCCATAGCTTGAACCATAGAGATCTCTCTTTTCAGCAAGTTGGAACTCATGAGTATTTATCCTCTCGAGAATATCAGCGGGATCAAGTGACTTGTAATCAGCACGTTCTTGTATCATCAATGCCAGAGTGTCAAATGAGGAATCAAGCGATCTCAGCAATTTCTTCACCACCTCATGGTCGGTGATGTCAGTGGCACCAAGTGCTTGAAGCTCATTTGAGATGTCAGTGAGGCGATCGAAGGTTTGTTGAACATTTTCATTGTCGAGTCTTTTGAAGCGGTTGAAGAGATTGCGAAGAACATCAACTCGAGAGTCATGCTGAGTTGAGACTCCTTCATTCACTTTGGACAACCTGTCCCAGATAACCTTCGTTGTCTCCAAAGCACTCACTCTGCCATACTGTCCTTTGCTCAGATGGCCACATATGATATTCTTCGCTTGAGAGTCGAGTTGCTTGAATCTCTTCACATCAGCAGCATTCAGAGAAGGTGTGACTGAGGGAACACCATTTTCCACAACATACCAGAGATCGTTATCAATTGCTTCAAGATGCATTCACATCTTATTCTTCCAGTAGGGGTAATCCGTCCCATCGAAGGTAGGACACCCAGCAGAGACCTTGATCATACCTGCGGTCGACATAACTAAAACTCCAGGCGGTTAAACCAAAATCACACAGAACAAGGGAGTACCTTGCTCTGATACCAATTGAAAGTGCGTTATATCGACTAGAGGGGGGTGAATAGGCGATTTTTATGAAATTCTTCACTGAGGAATTTGCCGGTGAGGAAATTCCTTAGCGAAGAACTACTAGCAGCGGAATAAGTACTCAAAAGTAAACATAACAGAATACAAGCATAGTCATCATGATGAAATGAAGACAGGCACAGAGTACAGGAAGCGTAATCACAGGATAACACAGGATGAAGACAAACAGACTGAAGAAATTGAACTGAGGAAATTGAGAAAGTCTTCAGTCAAAGTCTTCAAACACAGATATGAACAAACACACAACACAGTTATGAGGAAATGAAAGAGTTGAGGAAATAGAACCAGTAAGCTTGGTGAAGACAATGATTTGGTAGACCAGTTCCAACTGCTGTCTCAGTTGTACGTCTGGTTGGAGCGGCTGAGTATTTAAACTCGAGGACACACAGTCCCGGACACCCAGTCCTGAACACGCAGCTCAGGACACCCAGTCCTCACCGTATTCTCCTTGAACTAAGGTCACACAGACCTCGTCCAATCACTCGTGGTAAGTCTTCAGGCGACTTCCAAACCTTCACAAACTCGGTCACTCGGCGATCCACAATTCCTCTTGGATGCTCTAGACCATGACGCCTAACCGTCTGGAAGAAGCACAGTCTTCAAAGGTAACAAGCGTCGGATCCACGCAGGATCAATCTCTTCAGTGATGCTCAATCACTTGGGGTTTGTAGGTGTTTGGGTTTTGGGTTTTTGGTTTTTCCTCACTTGATGATTTTCGCTCAAAGTCCTCAGAGGATGGGTTGCTCTCAAATGACAAGTGTCAGTTTCTCTCGGAGCAGCCAACGAGCTAGTGGTTGTAGGGGGCGGCTATTTATAGCCTAGGGAGCAGCCCGACATGATAAGACATAAATGCCCTTCGATGATATGACCGTTAGGTGGATAGATATTTTGGGACAGCTGGCGCATAGCACAGCAACGGTCGGAATTTTGAGTAGCAAAATCCTCAGGGCTATCATGTTCCTCACTGTGTAGGCAATCCGCACTGGCGAATTCCTAACTCCTCATTCAGGACAAATTCCTCAGAGACCAGAAGAACTACGTCTCTATCACTGAAGAAATTGACTGAACTGTATGAGATTTCCAATGGCTTCACTCGAAGGGATTGGTAGGTGTAGGATTTTGAGTTGAGAATCACATGGAAATTTTTCCTTAGTATTTCCTCGACCCCCTTTAACAGTATGGTGTTTCCTATGACTCAAGAAAGAGAAAAACAAAACTATGAAAACGAAAGTCTTCAAGCTTCATATTCCTCGAATGAATACCAAGTCTTCATGGTCACACCAAGTCTTCAGAGATCCAAAGTCTTTAGTCGAAGAACTTCATTTTTAGGGGTCGACTTTCTCTGTAAATATAAAACTCCTCATAGACTTATATACGTGTGTACGCTCATAAACACATTAGTCCCTTAACCTATAAGTCTTCAATACACCAAAATCACTAAGGGGCACTAGATGCACTTACACACCGCCGGAATGTGCCGACAAATCCCGATAGGAGCTGCACATATCTCATTCTCAGGGCACACTCAGATGAGCCAGACATCGGGTATGCCAGCCCAGAGTTGCCCCTGGTAGCCCCGGACATCGCTCAGTTGGACCAACACTTAGAGAAGCACTGGCCCGGGGGGGGTTAAAATAAAGATGACCCTTGAGTCCGCGAAACCCAAGGGAAAAAGGCTAGGTGGAGAATGGTAAAACCAATGTTGGGCATTGCTGGAAGAGTTTTATTCAAGGCGAACTGTCAAGGGGTTCCCATTATAACCCAACCGTGTAAGGAACGCAAAAATCTGGGAACATAACACCGATATGACGGAAACTAGGGCGGCAAGAGTGGAACAAAACACTAGGCATAAGGCCAAGCCTTCCACCCTTTAGCAAGTATATAGGTGCATTAAGATAAACAAGATGATATGGTGATATCCCAACAATAAACAATGTTCCAACAAGGAACGATCTCCAATCTTCACCTGCAACTAGCAACGCTATAAGAGGGGCTGAGCAAAGCGGCAACATAGCCAAACAACGGTTTGCTAGGACATGGTGGGTTAGAGGTTTGACATGGCAACTTGGGAGGCATAATAAGCAAGTGGTGGGTATCGTAGCATAGGCATAGCAAAAGAGCGAGCATCTAGCAAGCAAAGATAGAAGTGATTTCGAGGGTATGGTCATCTTGCCTGCAAAGTTCTCAGAGTTGACTTGATCCTCGTAAGCAAACTCAATGGGCTCCTCGTTCACGAACTCGTCTCCCGGCTCTACCCAAACAAGAACAACAAGCAAACGGAACACAATCAACCACGTGCAATGCTCAAGCAACATGATGCAAACATGGTATGATATGCGGGATGCGGTATGTGATGCATAGGCATGATTTGCAAAGGAATGATTGAACCTGGCCTCAACTTGGAAATCCAAGAGTGCCACTGGAAAGTTGAGTTGATTTCGGTTGAAATCGATATAAAGATCACCGGAATCGGATGCACGGTTTGGAAATGGCAAGCAAAACAAATATGGCACCGGTCTGCGATAATCAGCAAGTGACCAACTAAATGCATCAAGATATATATGCTACAGCACTCAAACATGGCAACAAAATACATGGCATGGATGCACTCATGATGCTTGACAAAAGATGAACACTGAGCTACGGCTAATTCATCCATTAACAGATTCAAACAAGCATGGCAAAAGAGCAAACGATAACAGGTTTCAGACTTAGTGAAATTAACACAAGCCTGGAATTTATCATCAGGAAGCAATCTTTAGAGCATGAAAACTACATGCTATAGGAACTTAACATGCCAAAGCAAGGCATGGCATAAAGCTACTCAAAGCACTTAAAAAAGTCCCTTAGTGACCTTGAGTCAAAAGGGATCAGAAAATACCATTGCAAGCATGTGAACATGGCAAAAACATAAACAGATTCAGACTTAGTGAAAAACTGGAGCATGCAAAACAGATTAGCAAGTAGGCAAGTTTACGAGCTCGATGCACTCACTATAAAGCATGGCATGACAAACTAAGCATACACCCATCAAGAATACATGACATAGAAGCTAGACATGGCAAGAACAACAACATAGCATGCACGGATCAATAGCAACATCCTCGGCAAAATCGCTAAACATGTCAACAATCTGCCAGGATTATTTTATAGCAAAAGTAGAGCTTGATTGACTCAAGCTAGGGTGCTCCATCAATGCAAACAAAGACATGGATGGATAGAGCACCACAATGTTAACAAAACATCCTTACTGATCATCCTCAAAAGAGGCACGGATCACTAGGAAACAACATGAACATATGGCAAAACAACAAAATCATGACAAGGACTTAGTGAAATTCTAAGTCCGTGAAATCAGCATTACCGATTATGCTACTTTGCAAGCTTGTGCTGGTCACCACGAATATCACAAAAATACATGGCAAGCACCTCTGTAAAGATGACATGGCATATAACAAAACACATGTAGAGCTCAGGATCATAGCATGCACACATTAATCATGACAAAAATGACAAAAGGCTATTTGCTGAAACAGATCTGACAAATTCATCACATAGCCCTCTTCCAACAGCATTTCGGGCATCAAGATAAGCTCAAATAAAAATGATGCGATGAGATGAAATGATGTACTCGTCGAGACGAACATTTTGATATGCTACACGCACGAATCAGAGCTACGATGAGAGAGTTATGGCATGTTAAAGAATGCAAAAAAATATCAGGAGAAGAGGGAAAAGTCAACCGAGGAATTAGGATTCGTCCGGATCCAGATCGGATCAAGCACTGTAGTGGCGCGACGTTCGAGGATGGCCGGCCGGAGCTTCTACTCCGGCGAGGTGGTGAGGTCGCGGGGGAGACCGGAGAAGGCTGGAGAAGGACGGGGCGGCGCCGGGGTGTCGGGCGCGGTCGCCGGCGTGATCTGCGCCGCGGGCTCGCCGGAGTGGTAGGTGGCGCGGGCTCGCCGGTGAAGGGTCCGCGGCGGTGCGGCGGCGCCGACTGGAGGGACGAAGGCGCGCGGGGAGGAAGAGGCGTCGGGGCGCGGCGTCTCGGGCCGGCGGCGGGTCAGGCCGGGGAGGGCCCCGCGCGGGCTGCCGCGGGCCGTGGCGGTGGGAGTCCCGGAGAGGACACGTGTCGCCTCGGGATAGGCTACGGGCGGCGGCAGACGTTGTTCGGCCGGAAACGGACACGTCCGGTCGGCGGAGGAGCGGGTTTTCTAGGGTTAGGGGTGGAGAGATCCGAAAATTTCAGGAGGAGGCCTTTATATAGAGGTAGAGGGAGCTAGGAGGCTCCAAATGAGGTGCGGTTTGCGGCCACGCGATCGTGATCAAACGACCGAGATGATGGAGGGGTTTTAGGTGGGTTTTGGGCCACTTTGAAAGGGTGATGGGCTACAACACACACGAGGCCTTTTCGGTCCCTCGGTTAACCGTTGGAGTATCAAACGAAGTCCAAATGGCACGAAACTTGACAGGCGGTCTACCGGTAGTAAACCAAGGCCGCATGACAAGTCTCAGTCCAATCCGAAAACGTTTAACCCCACACACGAAAAGAGGTAGAAAGGACCACCGGAGGGCATAGGAGTGCCGGAATGCAAAACGGACAACGAGGAAAGAGCTCGGATGCATAAGACGAACACGTATTCAAATGCAATGCACATGATGACATGATATGAGATGCATGACAAAGACAACAACACACGGAGACAAAAACCTGACAACGATGAAATAAAATAACTTAGTGCCGGAAACGGCAAGAGTTGGGATACAGATAAGGTAAATTACATCCGGGGTGTTACATGCAATTACCAATTCAACTGAGATAGTTCAAAATGTTCCATTTGCATCTCGTGCCTCTAATGAGTTCAGCCTGCCAGCTAATCAGTATAGCATGCATTGCAATAGTCATGCCAACCCCAATGTTCCTGGAACTGAGAGCCCAATAAGGATAATGGATTCCTTATCACCGAAACTCTACCCAAACAATATTGCCACATCTATTGAAG
The DNA here is from genome assembly GCF_018294505.1 of Triticum aestivum. Lineage (NCBI taxonomy): Eukaryota > Viridiplantae > Streptophyta > Magnoliopsida > Poales > Poaceae > Triticum > Triticum aestivum. Next base: position 192,404,333 of record NC_057797.1, read on the forward strand.
ATCCTTTGCTAGTTCAAGCAACCGAACAACATGAACACATTCCAGTAAGTTTTCAAAACCAGAAACTTTAACTTGGCAACAACGTGTGAACAATTCTTTCAAATCCGCGACACTAGTAATTCAAGAACCCAAAAAGGCTGGTAAGCAAGTCATCTGTTCAGATGGAATAGAGAATGATTTCTACCAAACATTGGCTGGACTTCTTCCCAAATTAACTTACAACTATGTACAAAAAGCATATGAATTTTTATGTGATATGTTCTACATAATTCGAACATAAACAGTTTTTATATGCGATCCATACTATTTTCTCATGATTTATTTTTTACTTTTCTTCGTGATGTTCTTCTGCCATGAACAGCCAAAGGATATTTGAGATTGAAGGAGTTTGGGTGGATCAGAAAACTATAACTCTATCATTCAAGCCTGGTGGTTGGATAAACCCTCGGGTTGTTGGCTGTTTTTCAAAACTAAAGAATAAAGACCAGCTGGACCGAGGAAGAAAAGGCCTCCTGCGAAACAGTGAAATAGTGGAGCACATAGTTAGCATTGACGACATGGTCAGCCTATATTTTGAATTCTTCTCCTCAGTTTTTGTTTTCACATCATCGATATTTCCTTTTCTTAACTATCAATCATTTTCTGGGAAACAAACATGCAGGAGAAGCTAATGAACCCAATGCTAAATCATTCAGATCCTGCAAACCAACTAATCTTACAGGAAAGTAATGTTGGCTTCAGTTTATTGAATGCTTCCTTGGTAAGACAAGTTCTTTTGTACAAACTGCTCTTATAGATTTTTCTTCTTTAAAGAGGTTACACTATTAGATTGTAACTTTCCACAATTCCCTAGGTAAAAATGCCCATATTCAAAGAAAAACAATGGATTTTAATCATTGCTAACTTCAGAGCCAAATTTTTTGATATCATGAACCGATACTACAGTGGTGATACATTTCTATCAACTATTAGTGCGGTTATCTACAAATTCAAGGTTTTGTTTGCTGCTACATACGGAAATTCTAGTTCTTTCAGCATAGGAAATTTTGAATCAAGATTTGTACCAGCTCCCAAGGTCAATTTTAGGTGGGTTTTCCATGGAACTCTCCCATTTTACAAGATTTGTACCAGCCACCAACAACTTTTTGGTTCTTTCTCCTAAAAAAGCAGATTAAAAGTATTTTAAATTCACAATAATTTCCATCCTAAGTATGAAACTGATTGTGCTATTATTTTTCTTTCACAGGTATGACTCAAGAATTTTCCTTCTTCGGTATGTTAGCAAGTACAAAGGTCTCGGTTTGGAGGGTTTCTCTAATGTAAGCGATAGACATATGTTTCCTTTTTTGGTCATTAATTGGAACATATCAGGAAATAAACATCACTTTTTCTAAAAAACTGTAGGATTATTTACATGCTCTACGTCAAAAATTCCTTTTTGAGATTGTAACTTGCAAGGACAATGAAATTCAGCTCCCGTTAGTAACTTATTTCCTGCAGAGACATGTAAGTTCTCTATTTATTTTGTCTCCCAATGATAGAAAAGAGATGTTTTTTCTTAGAGCCTGTTCTTTCATACCGAACAGTGAAATTATTTTCTTCTAATCATGTATATGTTTCAATAGGGTTTCCGCATATTCAAGTGAAGCTTTGAAGGCCAAACTTTACTCGTTCTGCATATGACAGTAACCTCAGGTAACTTCTGAAATCAACATGTATTTCCAATTAACATGTTTATTCTTTCTATTCTCAAGGGTCTCATTATTCTTATTAGTTAGTGTAACAGGGTTCACCCAAAAGAATCCCAATGATTAAATGTTCTGCACCTGCATTTCCAATTAACATATTTCTTCTTTTTATTCTCAAGGGTCTCATTAATACTGTCACCTTCAAGGGAAGTTGCACTGCAAGATTCAACTCAAAGGAATACTTCCATGCGAAAAATGTTTCCTTAACAATAGAGCTATCTTTTTTTCTCTTGCTGGTCTAGTGATAGTTTCTTTGCAAGACCTTCGGCTGTAAACAATGTCTGGAGACAGCTGAAACAGTTCTGTAAACGAGCAACCGATTTCTTTGGGAAACATATTTTTCCTTTTTTATTCTCAAGGGTCCCAATGCAAGAGTTTTTTTCAACTCAAAGGAACAGTTCCATGAGGAAACTAATCTGCTGTTTGTTTAACATGGTTCCCCAGTTATATTTTCTTGCATTACGTTCAATTGTAAAGAAGGTTTAAATCTGCAAAATAAGTTTGTAAAGAAGCTCAAATATTTATATTCTTATTTCCAAATAGTTTTTTGTATGTTTATTTTTTTGCTCCTATACTGATTCTTTCTTGGACTTTTGGAACTCTTTTTTTACTACTGTTTGTCAAGTTTCACAATTATTGTTGACCCCCTCCTCTCTCCTAGATTTATTTTGGGCATGTGGCAACCCCCGTAGAACAAAGGGAGCACCAACCTTGATATAAATAAAGGATTACTACCTAGCCGGAGGCTCGCCTCATTCACAACATACCACATACATTGTAACCAGTTTATTGTGAACACACAACAATATTATCCTTAGTCAGGAGTAATGTATTACACCTCTACGGTGGCCTGAACCTAGGTACCTCCGGTGTGTTTTACCTCTTGTTGTTTCCTCTCCGGCGATCGATGCCCTCGGTAACGTAGCGTGTTTGGTCCCTGGTCGATCTCACAAAGGGTTGTTGCACACAACCCAATGTCAGGTTTCTAGACACCGACAAGCAAAAACAACCAGCAAAGTGAAACAAGGTGAAACGACCGGTGAAGATCCAACGATTGAAACCAGGCAGACGGTCGAAATGACCACAATCGGACGGCAATCGAAGGTGCCAAGTTGCCCATGATCTTTACAATAGACGTTTGTCCCAATCTGTTCAATCGGGGGTGGCCCAAAGCGTTTTGCATGCTGGGCTGGGTGGTGGGCCTCTGCCCCGAAGTACCCAACCCGAAGGGAGCACCTTCTTCGGCCTACATAGAGAAGAGAGAATTTCATATTGGCATCTGATGCGAAGCAGGTGGTCATGGATATCCACAATTCCAACCATAGAAAATATGGAACCATCGTTTTAGAGATACTTCATAGAGCTACCATGTTTACTTGTAATTTCATTTTTAAAAGTCGAAACTCGAATAACGATGCTCATAGCATAGCCAAGTTTGCTCGTTCTTTAGGTCAGGGGCGTCACGTGTGGCTTGGCCAACCCCATGATCCGAGATGTATTCCACGTTCTGTGGCTTATGAATGAATAAACTTGGTTCCCTAAAAAAAGATCCAACAACCATCGACCACATCCCCGCGCACATCTCAGGGAACCCTAATCGATCCAATTCCTCCCATTCCATCCAATTCCTTCCATCCCACATCTCAGGGAACCCTAATCATCCAATTCCTCCCATCCCCATCCCCACCCCCCACCACACACACACCCAGCAATGGCCCCGGCGGCGCAGGAGCAGTGGTACATCATGTACGCTGTTCCGGATGTGTCGGAAGATGTGATGAAGCCCCAGAAATTCCCCAACGCGACGTTCTCCTTCAACAAGGTTCCGCTACCTTCCCGCCTATTCGTCGAGAGTAGCGTCGCCAGCCCCGCCGGAAGCGTCGAGTACCCCTACATCGCGGCTGCCGACCGCAGCGGCCACCTTCTGCTATGCGGTTACACCTCGTTCGGGCTCACCTTCTACATCTGCGATCCGCTTTTCCGCATGACGATGGGCATCTTCCCCCACGACGGCGGCTTCAACTGCCACTACTGCGTTGGCCTCATCCGCAATCACAACCGCAGGCTTCTCATGGTGGCCGATCTCAACCCGTGCTTTTTCGAAGAAGATGTCTTCTTCACGCTCTTCTGCACGGTCGACTTGTACTCGTGGGTCGAGAAGGAGCCCGACTGCTCGAAAATCTTGGATAAGCAACAGTGGCGCGGTGATGGCGTTCTCACTCATGAAGGTTTGCTCTGGTGGTTCGACTTCTCCTACTGTATACTTGCCTGCGACCCCTTCCACGATAAACCGGTGCTTCACCAAATCAAGTTCCCGCATGTACAACACGAGCTGCCCTTTGCACCGTCCACAATCAACGGTGACATACTCCGCTGCTTAAAGGTGAGCGAAGGCAGCCTGCGGTACGTGCAGATCCATGGCCACAGACACGAACCGGTGGTCAGCATGTGGACGCTGTCCTCCAACAATCCGTCAGAGGCGCAATGGAAGCCGACGCACGAAGTGAGGTTGGCTGAGATCTGGAACCATGAGACCTACAAAAGGACGCCGCTGCACGGGGATGTGATCCCCACTGTGGCGCTTGTCAACCCGATGAAGGCACACGAGGTCTACTTCTTCCTGGACAAGCACATCTTCTCTGTCAACCTGCAGAACAGTAGTGTGGTGCAGTATGAGAAGTTTGAAGATTCGGGGATGCCGGACCTCTCCTCCCGCCTGGTCCATGCTTGGCAGTTTCCACCGGAGCTCACCGAATATCATCACTTGCCTGGTACCCATCTTGTTCTCACTCTCTCTTAAGTGATTTGCAGATTTGCGTGTATATGACATTAGCATGATTAATTCTGTGCAAGTGTTAATAATTTTATTGAGCACATAGCGCATCGTCTCACACCCTTTAATTTAATGCAGGGTGATATAACTTTGTTTTTTTTATTTCAATATTTAAGGTTGCAGTTCATGTTTCCTTACTGTTATGGTGCTCTTTGTTTGTCCATAAGCCTGTGCTGACACGGATGGCCATTATTCTAGATAGATAGATACATAGATAGATGGTTCAGAGTAAGTTTCTTCTCCCAACACAGAATGCACCATACTTGGTGGTGGCCTGTCTTGTATATGTTGTTTTTAGGCTGTTCTGACACAGTATTTCTTGTTTACATCAGTCCATTATGCTTGAAATTCACTATATGATGCTGGTACAGCTTGGCTTGTGTAACAATCCAATTTACTTAATGAGACGTTTTAAAGTAACCGTCCACCACTTTTCTCGCACATCCCTCATCCACACGCCTCTGTTCTCTTACCCAAAGCAGTCATTGTTCTTCATGTAAGCTTGGACTGAAATTCTTGGTGGCCTGTCAGCTGTGGCGAGCTGCTGGAGTGAAAACTTTTTTTCCTCTGTTACCTCTATATTCCTGGCCTTCCGCTGCGACCCCTCATCTTTTTTGCCCCTCTGATCCCCTTCCCTTAATTCTCCAAACAGGGAGACTCAGACAACAAAACTTGGACTTATATAGTGCAATCCAAAGGCATAGCTTCATTCATCAGAGTTCCATGCAAACATGTGCAGCAAGCTTCTCGTGCCAGCATTTTGCAAGCGACAGTTTTTTAAGCCACACACACACTGTCCCAGATCCCACATGTATTTTCTTTACATTCAACCATCAAAATCTATTAATAAATCTTCTATATCCTGCCACCACAAAACTATTTTAATCCTTTACATTTATCCTCATTCATGAAACCGAAAGGAGTGTCTCGTTGTCTATTCAACTAATACATGCAGAGTGAATCAATAAAGACAGCACAATGTGGAAAAGTCAGTTCAATCTGGAACACAGTTTGGAACTTCATGTACAGACATCATCTTATTTCTAAGATTGTTGTCCAGCTTCATATGGCATCTTATTTATGAGATCGTTGTCCAGCTTGATTAGATCTTTGTCTTTTTATGTTGATATGTCTTGTAGATGATGTTATTATGCGGTCCTTTGAAAAAAAAAAACCTAGCACATATCAGGATTCTGTGATGCCCAACTTGCTTGCTGAAAATATGATACTTCAACTGCATTTCATTAGTTAATTTATCATTATGTTGCTGGGATTTTAAATTTCACCAACACTAATTATATCTTTGATTAATCTGAAGGAACCGATGTGTTGGGTGCCACGGGGGTTTATTTCCTGAATCAATATGACTCAGTGGAGGATTTCCATGAAGAAGTGATTGCTGCCACAGACAGGTGAATTTGTTCTTCACTCATGTGTATAGATTGTTGTTGCAGTATATGTTGCTTTACTCTAGAAACATCCGCTTGTTGCATTATAGAAGTCTTTTTTGTTTCAGAACCTAATGGATGCTATCTTGTTTCAATTTATTCAGGTGGTGTCCCGAATTGCATGAGATGGGTATGTAGGAGATCTACTAAACTGGTTTATTCCAATGCGTTCAGTTGGGAATGTTTTTTCATTTATTGGGTCTGCTGGCTAAAGGAATTTCATAACACAAATGTTTGCTATCCCAATCATGAATCATCGTTTCTTTGTGCAGGTCTGGAGGAACTTGAAGATGGAGATGATGATGCCTCTGAGATGAGTGTGGATCTTGAAGGGGATGGAGATGACTCTGAGACGAGTGGGGATGACTCCGAGATCAGTGAGGACGATGTCGAAGAGGACGGAGATGAAGACTGAGATGACGTAGACGATGGAGGTGATTTAGAAGTGTGCTAATCTGTTACACATGGCTGATTTGAGTCATCCGCATCCACCCCGCGTTTCTTCACTTAAAGAAATGCTTTTACTGTGTTGCTCCTTGTCTAGTCTAGTGGTTCGGCGTTCTGGTAGCACCATGGTATGTTTTGTGGTTGTAGTTTTCTGTACAATGCGACAGTACTATATCTGTTTCGGCGTCTCGGCTGGGTGGGGGTAGCTTCCGATTGGCCGCCTCCCCAGCTCCCCAGCTCTTTCCGTTTACGGAAACCCCTTTGGTCAATGAAAAAACTGCTCTTATAAAAGACAGCAAAATCGCACTGTAGCATATTTCTGGAACCTCCCTATAAAATTTGTAATGGTCGTTTTAAAGCCTGCAGTTAGTTTTTAGAGGAAGGGATGCATATTTTCTGAAATAAGAAGTTTTGATCAGGTCCTTTCTGATTTCAAAGGTTAAAGAGATCAACAAAGCCTCCCGACAAGCTGGTGTTAAGAGCTTAAACCCATGTGATTCTGAAATCAACTCGTTGTCAAGAGCTTAAACCCATATGATCCTGGAATCAACTCGTCGTTTTTTGGTGATACTCTTATCCCTCCTTTATGGCCTCCTCTCATGTCAAGTTTGATCTATATTAACCTTTTTTGAGGTTATCAATACGCTTTAGCCGTTGATGTCGGATAGACTTCTCTTCAATTAGGGCTAGACCAACTCTATTACGTCTAACTCTACACATGTCGTCTTTTTGTCAACCAACTTTACTCATGTCGTCTTTTAACTAACCAACACTCAATAATGAGGGTTGAATCTTCATCCTATAGAACACGACTTCTACCTTTTGCGGCACTATCTTGTTCGAGAAGCTTGGCATCACTTTGTCCATCCGGGTTTTGATTCGATGGCTCACATTTTCATCGATATCATCATCCTTCTGCAATATTGACCTCAAATATCGAAAGGTGTCATTCTAAGGTATCACCTGCTCGTCAAGGCTAACCTCCTCCTCATGCCTAGATGTACTAGATTCACACCTCATGTATTCAATTTTAGTTCTACTAAGCTTAGAATAGTTTGATTTCAAAGTTTATCTCCATGGCTCTAACTTTTTATTAACCTTTCATCCGACTATCATCGACTAGCACCACATTATTCATAAAGAGCATTCACCAATGGATATCTCCTTTTACATCCTTTGTGACATAATTCCATCACCAAAGAAAAAAAGCTGAGGGCTCAAAGCTGACCCTTGACACAGTCCAATCGGGGGAAGTCGTCGGTGTCGTCATCACTTATTCAAACACTTGTCACAACATTATCGTACATGTCCTTATGAGGCTAATATACTTCCCGTTTCTCTAAGGCCCAACACATGACATACTGCGGTATCATATCGTAAGCCTTCTCCAAGTCAAAGAACATCATATGCAAGTTCTTTTGCTCCATGTATCTCTTCGTAAGTTGTCGTACAAGAAAATGGCATCCATCACCAAAGAAAAAAAGCTGAGGGCTCAAAGCTGACCCTTGACACAGTCCAATCGGGGGAAGTCGTCGGTGTCGTCACCACTTATTCAAACACTTGTCACAACATTATCGTACATGTCCTTATGAGGCAAATATACTTCCCATTTCTCTAAGGCCCAACACATGACATACTGCGGTATCATATCGTAAGCCTTCTCCAAGTCAAAGAACATCATATGCGGGTTCTTTTGCTCCATGTATCTCTTTGTAAGTTGTCGTACAAGAAAATGGCTTTCATGCTCGACCTGCGAGGCATGAAACTAGACTGTATTTTGGTCACACTTATCATTCTTCTTAAACGATGCTCACAGTGGAATACACAAGGGGTGGCTACTCCACGAGGAGCCTGGCAGTAGGTCTGCCACGGGGCCTAGGAGGCCCATCAACGAGCTAGCAACAGGACGGAGCTCGGAGCATCAGATAGATATCTAGGGACCATCTTGGCCCCAAGTCAAGATGGCGGCAGCCAAGATTGGATCTACCTCCTATAGACCTTAGTCGTTGTCGTGCATATAAGGAGGGGGCTACGAGGCTCTCACTCCCACATACTTCTGTAGACCTTTACTCTTGGTAGCAACACTTATCCCCCATTGTAATCCCTCGCACGAGGTACACCCACCATGAATACAAACTCAAAGCAGGACGTAGGGTATTACTCATCGGAGGCCTGAACCTGGTTAAATCACCACTTTGACCTCTAATCTGGAACTTCCCGGTCACGTTCACTACTCTATTGAGGGTATTGATTGTATTATGCACCGTTAATTGCGCGCTAGGCATGGGCCGCGTCGGCCGGAGACCTATCCCAGATCGAATCTCCTCTAGCTTCCGGCGGCCTCCCACCGGGAGAGAGCCTAACCTCCGGACCTTTCACCTTCACCGCAGACAGGCCGGGTTAACTTCAATCCACCGGCCTACCCTATCCGCATCGTCTTCTTTGGCGCACTGGCTTTCATCATCAATAACCATGGCGGCTTCCACGTGTGCGTCCAACCGCTTCGACAGATTGCATCGGTGGCCTCATCGAGCTTCGTGACAACTTCGCCGCTGCCCTTCGATCCAGGAAACGTCTTTGGGCAGCAGAACGTCAGAGCGACATACCAGCAGGCGATGCAAGCATGCTTGGACGACCAGATTGACGACAAGTCAAAGGCCTTGTCAGATTCATCAAGCTATACGTTGTCCTCACTGCCGACCACTGACTCGAAAGGCGGCGACACCGCACCAATAACCCCAGTGTTTGAGGCCAGGGCCTTGGCATCAGGGGCAGGGCCCTGCTTTGACCTCACGACGTCCCACTAGCCCTTCACGACTTCTCACTTTGTTATCTTGGTCTTAACATTACAAGAAGGTTGTCAAGCTTCTTGTCCTGCTAGTTACAATGGTAAATTGCATGGTATGGTAGGAATTGATAAATAGATAAAGTAAATAAAGTGGTACAAGAAAGAACAATATTTTTGTAGATGTTTTCAGTCATGTAAAGTAGACCCCCGGGGCCATAGGTTCACTAGTGGCATCTCTCCAAGCAGATAAATGTATGTGGCGAACAAATTGCAGTTGGGCAGTGATTAAATTGCAACATTTATATTTATGACTATGATCATTCATGGCGTACTCTTGTATAGGCATTACGTTCGTGATATGTATACCGTTATCCAACTGCATCTACAACTAATACTCCACCCCAAGACCGCTATCCAAATGCATCTCGAAGTATTAAGTTCATGAAAAACAGAGCATTGCAATAAGCATGATGACATAATGTAGACACTAAAATTGTCATCTAAGTGTGATAAAGAAACCATCCTTTTATCCTTGGTGGCAACAATACAATACATGTCCAATCCTTTATTGTCACCAGGATCAAACTCAGGACAAGATTGAACCCACTACTACACACCACTTCCTGTGAAGAACTACGTACCTATCAATCCTGGTCAGAGAAGAAAATGAAAGCATACATAGCTAATCAATTATACAACAAAAAACTTCAAAAGATTCATTTAATTCAATGAACAATCGGATCATAAAGTGACAATTCATCATATCCAAACAAACACGACCACCGATAACATCATGTTGATCCCAATCATGTGAGGTAGCTCCCGAAAACTTTGTAATGAATCATAAGGTAGAGAGCATGTCATCTAGATACTGCAATGGACCCAAGGTCCTAAGTAAACTACTCACACATGACCATGGAAGCATCAAGAGGTTGATGAAGATGGCTTCAACGGTGGATTCCCCCTCCAGCATGGTGCTAAAACAGACCTCCAGACTGGATCTCCCCGGAAGAGGAACTTGTGGCGGCTAGAAAAATCGCAAAAAGGTACCGAGGTTTCCATGATTTTTAGGATTTATAGGTGAAAAATGGTCGTAAAGGTGGTGCCCAAGGGGCCCACGCGGCCATGCCACACAGGTGCCCCCTAGTCGTACCACCAGGCTGTGTGAGCCTAGGGTGTCCTCGCGACAGATCCCGACACTTTTTGGAATCCTCGTGTCTTGGAAAAACATATTATCTCGCAAGGTTTTTTTAATATTCATAGATATAGATTTTCTAAGAAGTCAAAAACATGTAGAAAACAGCTAGCTTTGGTCACTGAATTAATAGGTTAGTCCAAATAATAATAAAAATTTCCATAAAAAGTATTCAAAATTGATATTATAATAGCATGAAACAATTAAAAATTATAAATAAATTTGAGACGTATGTGTTAGGAAATGTAGTAGAAAACAAAAAAATCGTCCTGCTGTCAAACAAGTTGTTGGAAATATGCCATAGAGGCCATAATATTGTATTATTATATTTCCATTTTTATAATTAAGAGTTTATATTTCATGCTCTAACTGCTATAATCCTGGAATATGTGATTCAATGGAAAACTCATATGCACGTGTGGAATGATAAACTGTAAAGAATAGGTTCCTAGTCTCGCCTCTGAGACTGACCAAGTGTTGTTGGTGATCATGTTTTCCGGATCATAGGATATCGTTAAGTGTAACCTTAGTCATAGAACAACATTGAGAGTATGACGTTAGAAGAATGATCATATTGAATCGACCCAAACTTGTTTGTTATATTTTGAGATAATATCATTTGAAATCAATTGTTATAACACAGAGTGTTAACTTGTGTTTTGCTACTTTGACCATGTGAGTATCATAGTCACTTCCTACCATACGGTGGACTTTGGGGTTGCTCAAACGTCATCTGTAACACGGTGACCACAAAGACAACTTACAGGTTCATCGGAAAGTATGACAAGGGACTAGATAGCTCGAGAGTGAATTTTGCTCCTCCGATGATGGAGATATATTCTTAAGGCTCACTCAGTGTGGCGGCATAGATCATCATCTAGCCAGACATAGGTGACTATGTCATGGGGATGCCGAAACATATCGGCGAGAAAGAAGAACAAAACCGGCAACGAGGATGATGGTATAGTGAGCATGCGTATGACTCAGGAGGATACCGATGCATCTCAGATTTTGTAAAGTATCGTGAAGCAAAGGTAACATCACATGATAACTAAAGGTTCACTCGAATGTCATTCATGTAATCGAAGGGACCGATATGGACGTCCACGATTCCCCTATCGGTCATTGAACGGAGGAGTTTCGTTCATGTCTATGATTTACCGAACCTACGGGGCCACAAGCTTAAGGTAATCATGGTCTTCTAAGCGTTAGTAGGACGACAATATTAAGGATTTATTTGTGGAATTGTTTCATTAATATTCAGTTTCAAGATGAACCAGAAGCATTTCTAGGTCACCAGAAGGGTTTCAGAGTTTATTGGGTAATACCGGGTATTACGCCATAAATAATATATAGGTGGAAAATGTTTCGGTTATGCTAAATCAATAATAAAAGGCCCCTTGGGAACCACCTTGATGCTAAATAAATAATATACATAGTGGGCTTTTATATTTAATTTAATATAACGGGCCTTAAAAGGACAAGAAGTGGAAGGTATCTTGGGCCACAAGGGCCCATAAGGAGTGGCGCCTCCCCTTTCCTATAGGGGCGCACCAAGGAGGGTGAAAGAACATGTGGTGCCCCCATGTTTGGTTTTGGTAATTGATGACAATCTCTATGGACTAATGGTTGCCTTGAGTTATATTTGAAGGGTTTGTCAATAGGCTTTTTTGTTGGAGTCCTTTTTTTTGGTTTCAAGGAGAGTTTGTGATGACCAAGGTGCTATTAAGGAATTATCCAAAGATTGGTCATGTGAGTGTTGATCTTATTGCAAGCATGTCTTGAAGAAGAAGAGTGTGTGATCATTCATGTTTACCTTCAAGACATCATCAAAATGAAGAGAGTTGGAAAGATTCAAGGTTGATCAAGACTAAGTCAAAGAGTGAATCAAGTTGATCAACACACAAAGCATAGAAGATGTACCGATAGGGATCAAACGATCCCATGGTATGGTAAGCATTGTCAATTACGCTCTTTGTACTAACCCATGGTCTTCATGAGATTTCTTTGTGGGGTTAGGTTGCGATGTGCAAGTTCAAGTAGGATCATCACGAATAGATCATATGCTTGAAGCTTGCCGTCCATTGTTGTGGCAACATACTTGTGAAGATGTGCCGAAGAGTGGCTCATCCATAGTGGAGTATGGGGGAGCAATCAACTAGTCTTCACCTAGCCTAAGCAATCAAGAAAGGTGATCCAACTTGAGGAAGTCAAGATCGTCATCATCTAGCTCAAGTGGACTATGTGCAAGGCAAAGGTTTTCCCTTGATAGGTTTTCTATTTTACCGGTCTCATGGTGGTAGTTTGGAGACCGGGTTATATGATCGATTGTCGTACTATCAAGGGAGGCTCTCGATGAGTAGCTTGATTGTATCGTTCATAGAGAGCTCAAACCATTGCATCCTTGCATCATCTTTCTTGGTTCTTGTTTGTTATCCTTGTGATATTTGGAGCTATTGGTCATCTTCGTCACAAGCCCGAGTTAACCAAAAATGGAGTTCACATGCATCTTCTATGATGTTTTTGATGTTGGAGGTTATGCCGGTTCTTCTCTGATGGAGGGTTCACTCCTCTATATCTTACTGTTTTGATGCTAATCGTCTTCCTCTATCCAACATGCTTGAGTTTGCTCAATTCGGAGCTCATATGCAGAAGTTATGGCGGTTCTAGTTTTCTCCCTGTGGTAGTACTGCTCCTGTCGGGCAGTAGTACCGCTTGTTGGTGGTACTTCCGTTGTCCAGTTCCGCGCCTACTACCGCTGCTTTTTCTCGGGTCTATTTTTCGTGTCGGGTTCAGCAGCAGTAGGGCGGCAGTAAGGCACGGCAATACCGCCTATAAGTGGTAGTATCGCTCGGTCAGGCGGTAGTACCGCTTCAGCAGTACCACTATTGTACCCTGCCTCCTTTGCTCATGTTCTGCTTCTCGCACGGTAGTATCGCTGGGATGAGCGGTAGTACCACTTACAAGCGGCACTACCGCCGAGTTTCCTCTTTGTTGCTCTATTTTCCTGCTACTACCGCCCGAGCGGTAATACCGCTCATTGGAGCGGTAGTACCGCTCGTGTGTGGGATGAGCACACAACGGTTGGATTTTCCCCCTCCTATAAAAGGGGGTCTTCTTCCCCATTGAACCTGATCCTTTGAGCTCGTGTTCTTCCCCCATTGTTGACCCTCTTCGAGCTTGCTTTCTCTCAATCCCTCCATGGATTCTTGCTAGTTTTGGGGGGAAAAGAGAGAGGAGATCTAGATCTACGTTTTCTCCTCTATGTGAGGGGATCCCTTTGGATCTAGATCTTGGAGTTCTTCGTGTTCTCTTCTTCGTTCTTCCTCTCATTTTCCTCCCTAGCATTTGTTGCTTCGGTGGGATTTGGGAGAGAAGGACTTGGGCACTCTGTGTGCCCTTTGCCATTGCATTTGGTGCATCGATTTGAGTTCTCCACGGTGATACGTGGAAGTTACAAGTTGAGAAGCTTATTACTCTTGGGTGCTTGGTACCCTTGAGCTTGTTCCTCTTGGGTGCTTGGGCGTGATACGTCTCCAATGTATCTATAATTTTTGATTGTTCCATGCTGTTATATTATCAATCTTGGATGTTTTATAATCATTTTATAGTCATTTTATATCATTTTTTGGTACTAACCTATTGACATAGTGCCAAGTGCCAGTTGCTGTTTTCTGCATGTTTTTACATCGCAGGAAATCAATATCAAACGGAGTCCAAACACAATGAAACTTTACGGAGATTTTATTGGACCAGAAGGAACATAATGGGCCCTGGCTACGCCTGGGGGTGCTCCGAGGAGAGCGCAACCCACCAGGGCGAGCTACGAGGCCCAGGCGCGCCCTGGTGGGTTGTGCGCACCTCGGGTGCCCCCGGACAGCCTCTTTGCTCTATAAATACCCCAATGTTCCAAAAACCCTAGGGGAGTCGATGAAACATTCATCCAGCCGCCGCAGAGTCCAAAACCACCAAATCCAATCTAGACACCATCTCGGATGGGGTTCACCACCTCCATTGGTGCCTCTCCGACGATGCGTGAGTAGTTCTTTGTAGACCTTTGGGGTCCATAGTTAGTAGCTAGATGGCTTCCTCTCTCTCTCTCTCTATCTCTCTCTCTCTGTCTCTCTTGATTCTCAATACAATGGTATCTTGGAGATCCATATGATGTAACTCTTTTTGCGGTGTGTTTGTTGGGATCGATGAATTTTGAGTTTATGATCAGATCTATATTTTTATATCCATGAAAGTATTTGAGTTTCTTTGATCTCTTTTATGCATGATTGCTTATAGCCTCGTATTTCTTCTCCGATATTTGGGTTTTGTTTGGCCAACTTGATCCATTTATCTTGCAATGGGAAGAGGTGCTTTGTAGTGGGTTCGATCTTACGGTGTTTGATCCCAGTGACAGAAAGGGAACCGACACATATGTATCGTTGCTACTAAGGATAAAACAATGGGGTCTATCTCTACATAGATAGATCTTGTCTACATCATGTCATCGTTCTTATTGCATTACTCCATTTTCCCATGAACTTAATACACCAGATGCATGCTGGATAGCGGTTGATGTGTGGAGTAATAGTAGTATATGAAGGCAGGAGTCGGTCTACTAATCTTGGACGTGATGCCTATATAATGATCATTGCCTGGATATTGTCATGAGTATTTGAAGTTCTATCAATTGCCCAACAGTAATTTGTTCACCCACCATTTGCTATTTTTCTCGAGAGAAGCCACTAGTGAAATCTACGACCCCCGGGTCTCTTTCCCATATTATTTACCTTCGCGATCTATTTTATTTGCCTTTTATTTTCAGATCTACTAAACTAAAAATAAAAAAATACCTTTTATTTGGCGTTCGATCTATCAATATCTACAATTTTATCTCATGTCCATTTACCAATTTCTGGCACCGTTGCCCGAAAGGGATTGACAACCCCTTTAACACGTCGGGCTGCGAGGATTTGTTATCTGTGTGCAGGGGCTGTTTATGTTGTGTTGCTTGGTTCTCCTACTGGTTCGATAACCTTGGTTTCATATATGAGGGAAATACCTACCGCCGATGTGCTGCATCATCCCTTCCTCTTTAGGGAAATACCGACGTAGCTTCAAGCGACATCAGGGCGCCCTAGACGGTTGGTGGTGTTCGGAGCTCAATCATTGTGGTGTAAAGCTCCAGGAAACCGTCGGGGTCTCCAATTAGGTTGTGGAGATCACCGCGAGCAATTTGACGGTTCCGGTGACCGCCCCAAGGGTTGCCAAAGTGTGCGGGTTCGGTGACCGACCCCAAGGGTTGCCAGTTGTACGGGTTCGGTGACCGCCCTCAAGGGTCCCTTAGTGGAATCACGACATCTTGCATTGTGCGAGGGCATGAGGAAATTACGGTGACCCTAGTGGCTTCTTGGGGAGCATTGTGCCTCCACAACTCTCCAAACAGAGATTAGCATCTGCAAGGGTGTGAACTTCGGGATACATCGTCGTCTCCACGTGCCTCGGTTAAATCTTACCCGAGCCCTTTACTTATGCACTTTACTTCGTGATAACCATATTGCTTCTTGTCATATATCTTGCTATCACCTAGTAGTTTATCTTGCTTAGCATAAGTTGTTGGTGCACATAGGTGAGCCAAGTTGTTGTAGGTTTTGTGCTTGACAAATTAACCGCTAGGTTTATTCCGCATTTGTTCAAGCCTAAACCGTAATTATTTTAAAGCGCCTATTCACCCCCCTCTAGGCGACATCCACGATCTTTCAATTGGTATCAGAGCCTCGTCTCTCTTTATAAGGCTTAACCTCCTAGAGAGTAAGGAGGTCTACTAGGGGTTTAGGATTCTCTGACACTCTTAGTTTCGATGGCACACATTTTTGATGTTTGGGTAATTCGCATTCTTAATCTCTTCAGGGTCATGGACCCAAATTTAGAGCGAATTGTAGATATGGGTTTTTCTCCTTCAAAGGATCCCCAAAGATTATCTTTATAGGATGAGAAAAACTCTTATCTCAATGCTCAAGCTTCTAATGTGCCTTTTGATGCTTTGACCAATGTAGTTATATTTCAACTCATGCCGTTCCGGGATGCTCATGAGTTGTGGACAAAGCTTCAAGATAAATATGGCATGTCCAAGTTTTGTGGGGATGTTTGTTCTCCCTCCACCTCCGGCCGTGTTGTGTTCTCAAATTATTCTACTTCACCTACATGTGGTTTGCCACAAGGTAATGACATGGTGAGTAGTGGTGTTCCTTGCAATGATGATAGTGGGCTTATTGTTGGTAATCCTTCATCACTTTCTTATTGTAATGCTTCATCTTTGGACTTTAGCACTTCGGGCACTCCAAATGTTTCACATGCTTGTGTTGATAGTCCTTGCATATCATATAGAAATTTCTTGACTAAATCTCATGATGATATGCTTGCTATGTATTGTTGCCATGATAAAAATGCATCTATTTCCTCGATTTGTTGTGCTAACAATGTAGAGGAAACCCAACACCCCATGGAACAAGATGTGGTCTTGAATGGTGCTTCAAGGGATCCTACATCATCATCTATTGCATTTTGCCTTCTGGCCAAGGCTTCAAACACTACAAAACAAAGACACATCCGTGACATTTTGGGCCAAACGAATTTTTTTCCTGTCATACTTATGACACTTCTATGACGATAATTGTGACAAAACCCGGTATCATCATAGATGTGGTGGGCTCCTACTACTATGACAAAAAATCATGACAGAAAATGGGCTTTTCGTCCCGGGCGGGCCGGAGACGCAGCTGCATGACATTCTTTGGGCCGTCCATGAAGGGAAAAACCGTGGTAGAAGCGAGGGCGAGGAAAATATCGGGGTGTTCCCGGTTACGGTGGGTGGTCGGGGCCGAGCGATGCGCGTTTCTCTGGTACACGCACACGCGTGGGTATGAGGCGTTGGGCTCTAACTAAACCCGAGCGATTGCACTGCAGGCTACGCGTTACTGAACCCGAGCGATCGATCGATGGCTGTTAACTGAACCCGATCGAGCGATTCCTTCGCTACTGCTGCTAACTGAAGCCGATTGATGCTGCCTCTGGATGAACAGTGAGAGTTACTAGGGGGTTGGATGAACAGTTCCCGATGGGGGTGGGTGAACAGGACCCCGTGGTGTTGCCTCCGGATGAACAGGACCCCGATCGATCGAGCCGGTTGGGGCTGGATGAACAGGACCCCGTGGAGGGCTGGATGAACAGGACCACCCCATGGAGGGCTGGATGAACAGTAGATGGTGGAGGGCTGGATGAACAGTAGCCCGTGGAGGGGTGGTTGAACAGGAGCCCGTGGAGAGGGCTGGTTGAATAGTAGCCGGTGGAGTAGTGCGCAGTGGAGGCTGGATGAACAGGAGCCCGTGGATGAACAGTCGCATGTGGAGGCTGGAGGAGGTCGACGGTGGATGAACAGTAGCCCGTGGAGGCTGGAGGGGGTCGACGGTGGAGATGAATAGTAGCCCCTGGAGACCCGTTTTGCGGTACGCCACACCCCACCCGATGAACAGGACCCCCGTTTCGACCGTAGCGCTCCAACACAAGTCCGTTTCCTCCGTTTTGCGGTACGCCACACCCCTCCCGATTAACAGGACCCGTTTCGACCGTAGGAGGTCCATTTCCTCCGTTTTGCGGTACGCCAGACCCCTCCCGATGAACAGGATCCCGTTTCGACCGTGGCCGGTCGAACACAAGGCCGGTTCCTCCGTTCTGCGGTACGCCAGGCCTCGTTTCCATCGGATGTTCCGTCCAAGCCGGTTGGCTCCCACGCGTTCCGTTGCCTCCTGATGAACACGACGCATTCCGGTGCCTCCTCATGAACACGACGACGACGCTGTTTCTCCATTCTGACCCAGCCATGCACACGAGCCCTGGCCATATGTACGCACGAGTAGGCGTCCGAGACCCCGCCTATATGTACGTACGTGGACGTATTTACTTTCTTGCACCCTGGCCGTTGTACGTACGTGTACATGCTATGTGCACGCCTCTACTACGACACGTGCGTGCCTCTACATCGACCAGTATGTACGTACACGTTCGCGACCAGAATGACAATGCTACGTACGCTTCGACCATGTGGTCCCGACTGTTAGGCACTTCCTTCCATGCGAAGATGTAGCTGGTGGGTCCCAGCAGTCAGGGGGACAAATCGTTTTTTTTTTGCCCGGACGCATTTCCTTGCGTGCGAAGATGTAGGTGGTAGGTCCCAGCAGTTAGGGGGGAACGTTTTTTTTCGCGAAATACGGTTGCCCGTCCGGTTGGTCCCTGCTGTCAGGTGGAGGAATCATTATTTTGCGCGTAATAAGGAGGCACTTCCTTGCTGCGGCCGTGGACCTAGCTGCCAGCCTCTCCACGTACAGTCCACGTCCGATGGAAGCCGTTTCTTGACCACGTTGACCACGCCGCGCCAAGAGCACCAGGGCGGTGGACAACGTCGAGGCCTAGGAAGGGGATGACATGGAGCCGGGGAAGACGCAGCAATGGATGCCCACGCGTAGAGGAGTATGAGGGTTCACTAGTTCGCTGCGGTGTGAGGCTGTGGTCGCCGCAGAATAACAGGGGGTGTGAGTGAGTAGAGGGATGGCCTGGCCAGCGGTGGGAGTAGTAGGGGGCAGTGAGGCCTCCGCGGAATCACAGCCGGCCACGGGAGGCAGGAGCACGAGGCATGACCAGCACTGGTTTGGGCGGCTGAAGCAAGAAGACCAGAGGTTGAAGAAGCACTACGGTCGTTGGATGGACATCGTACGGTCACTGGAGCTAGAATCGTGCATATTGACTAAGTTGACAAAGCCCTCCATCCCCGTCAACTTAGTAGGCCCACAAGTCAGCCTACCACTATACTGGGTCCCAGCTAGCAGGGGGAGTATTCATTTTTTTGTGCGTAGGAGGCACTTCCTTGCGTGCGAAGATATAGCTGGTGGGTCCGAGCTGTCAGCGATGGTAACATTTTTTTCATGAAATACATAGGCCCTTTCGGTGGGTCCCAGATGTCAGGTGGAGGAATCATTATTTTGCACGTAATAAGGAGGCATTTCCTTGCGTGCAGCCGTGGACCCAGCTGCCAGCCTCTCCACGTACAATCCACTTCAGATGCATGTCGGTCGTTGACCACGTTGACCAGGCCGCGCCAAGAGCACCAGGGCGGTGGACGACGGCGAGGCCTAGGAAGGGAACGAGATGGAGGCAGGGAAGACTCGACAGTTGTTTCCCACGCGGAAGGGAGTACAACTGTACGAGGGTTTACTGGTTCGTATGTTGTCGCCGGAGAATAACAGCAGGTGTGGGTGAGTAGAGGGATGGCTAGGCCAGCGATGTGAGTACGGTGAGGCGGTGAGGCCTGCGCAGCAGCACAGCGGCCGTGGGGAGGAGGGAGCAGGCAGTCCCGCCGGCGCTTGTTTGAGTGGCAGGAGTAGGAAGAGCAGAGATTGAAGAAGCACGACGGCCGTTGGATGGACATCCAATAGTCACTGCTTGTGCGTCAACCTTTTTTTAGGAAAGCCACAAATCTGTGGAAAACAGCATACAACCCATCTGCTATTATTTCTAATAATCTACAGCCCATTTGCTAATTCTTAAGGTTTTTTTGATCCCATATTCCTTTTGTTAGCATTACATCCCATATTGTGACCATGGTTAAAAAATTGTACGAAATTTTGCATATTTCGGTGCGGTCCGAACTGTTTTTAGTCCCGAAATTTTGAGTCACATTTAAACTGATTTTAAAAATAAATGTATATCAATATAAAATCCAACAAATTTTCCACGCATAAAAATCAATGCAATTTAAAATATCAAAATGAAAAATAAATAAATTTGGAACTAATTGCCGGTTTAATGTGTTTAAAAAATGTACAACCCATTTCTCATTACTGATAGACCATTTTCTCGGCCAGCCGAATGAAGCTCTCCTCGTCTTGAAAGATTTGCAACCCAACTGGCCTGACAAAGCGACTTACTTGGCAAATCGCAAAAAAACTGGGCTATGGTCGTGGACCCACCTGCGGCCGTGGACCCAGCTGTCAGCCTCTCCACGTATAGTACTCTTCTGATGGAAGTCGGTCATTGACCACATTGACCACGCCGCGCCGAGAGCACCAAGGCGGTGGACGACGGCAAGGCCTAGGAAGGGGACGACGCGGAGCCGGGGAAGACGCGACAGTGGATGCCCACGCGGAGAGGAGTACGAGGGTTCACTGGTTCGGCTGTGGTGTGAGGCTGTCGTCGCCATAGAATAATAGGGGGTGTGGGTGAGTAGAGGGATGCCCTGTCCAGCGGTGGGAGTAGTAGGGGGCGGTGAGGCCTCCGCGGCATCACAACCGGCCATGGGAGGCAGGAGCACGCGGCACGATCGACGCTAGTTTGGGCTGCTAGAGCAAGAAGACCAGAGGTTGAAGAAGCACTACGGCCGTAGGATGAACATCGTACGGTAACTGGAGCTAGAATCGTTCATATTGACTAAGTTGACAAAGCCCTCCGTCCCCGTCAACTTGGTAGGCCCACAAGTCAGCCTCCCACTATGTTGGGTTCCAGCTGGCAGGGGGAGTATTCATTTTTTTGTGCGTAATAAGGAGGCACTTCCTTGCGTGCGAAGATAGCTAGTGGGTCCGACCTGTCAGCGGGGGGCATGTTTTTTTGCGAAATACAGAGGCCCTTCCGGTGGGTCCCAGATGTCAGGTGGAGGAATCAAAGACTTGAGAAGGCGTACAGAACAAGCTAGTGTACCAGTAAAGAGACGTTGCTGAGTTTTAGAAAAAAAGAGAGACGTGCTCCTGTAGCTGGTTCGAATCCAAACCTAGACTATGACTATATATGGTGCTATGCTACTCTGCAAGTAATGAAACTGACATATCCAACGTTTGCTTCTCCTCTTCTCTACTTACTCTGCCTAGCATCAGAAGCTCTGGCCGCAACAACCATGTCCGCTGGCTGCTCGTCCACCTGCTCTTCAGCAGGCAACAACCAAATATGCGCCAAGTAGCCACCCGTACCATCGCTTGTGGGCCTCATCACACCCCCGCTGGCACGCGCACTGTAGACGGTTGCTCATCGCAACCCGCTGCCGTTGATGTGGTGCCACTGCTGCAAATCACGTAGAGTCATCCGTCGCGTCTCAACCACAATCCTCAACCCTGGTCGAGTCTTCTACAAATGCCCGAATCATGGGGTAATAATATGTTTAAGTGTTGTTCTGCTGCTTTCAGTTGCTGATTTTTTTTAGTTTGGTTGATGATCTTCCAATTTGATTCATGCAGAAAAAGGAAGATTCATGTGATTTGTATTTCTGGGAAGTTGCTGATGTGGGGAGTGCAACTATGCTGATTATTTGGTTAGCCGAGGAATCCCTATACCAGCAGGTTGGGGTGTTGGACAAGTAACTGAAGGAACGGCAGAAGAGGAAGATGCAGAGCAGAAGGTTAAAGATGCAGTTCCTCTGATCATGGCCAAGCAATAGCTGCTGAACGGCCTTGACAACAATGAGGAGATGAAAGAACTTGTGAAGATAATGGGCAAAATCGATGTGCTCTGTAGGATGATTGTCTCTTTATTTGCAGTGTATGTAGCACTTGTGATGTATTCAGTGGCTATGACATGAGCACTTTGCTGAAATAGTAATGAATGAAACCTGTGTAGCAGGCTGGGCGTAGTGTTTTGAACATCTAATGATTTCTACTAACGGAAATCAGGGGGTATCCCATTTTGCTCATAAATAAATAAATAGCAGAGGCCCTTTGGTAATAAATAAATAAATTAGCAGAGGCCCTGTCGGGTCAGCTTTGTTCTTATTCGAAGACGTCGAGAAAATTGCAGTCCAACAACAAACTATGTAATCAAATTCAAGTTTCACAGCCAAATATGAGTACAACTAAACAACAATGTCATCATGTTTTAGTCGTCATACAATCACCAAACACAAATCAACATACATAACAAGTGATGTTCTCACAGGAAAATACTAAACAACATGTTCATCAGGTTTCAGTTGTCATAGCAAACACAATTTCACATAGTAGATAAAAAACGTCTTCTGACAGGCAAATACGACAAAAGCAATGTAATCATCATCCGCAGCAGCAGCGTCAACATCTTCGCCATGTGTATCAGTCTGAATCGTAATACCCCACGGTGTCATCTTCTTCTTCGTCCTCAACGTCCTCGAACGTTGGCTTCTTCTTGATTAACTCTTGTATGTCCACAACACGACAGGCAATCTTTTCGCTGGCGTCATTGACGTGATGGTTCTCAAAGATATTAGGAACATCTGTGTTATCTTGTACATCAGGAGCAGTGTAAGCATCATCTTGTTGTGCAACTTCATTAAACGAATTCCTCTGCTCAAACCTTTGCAATACTGTCCAGTCATCACTACGTGCAAATGTGTCTTCCAAGAAAAATATCTGTGTTGCTTGATTTGCCAAAATAAAAGGCTCGTTGGTCTGATACGCCGCCTTGACATTGATGGATTTGAAATAATCATCAGCTCTGGGTTTTGCGATCCTGGAAAACAGGTTATACCAATGACTGCACAACAGAACCACACACCGATGATCCTCAAAACTGGAGATATACTGCAACTGAACAATGTATGTTATGTTAGCATACATTTTAGTTGTATCTTTGTCATACGTATCCATGCTCATGATGGCACTATTTTGTGTCTTCCTGCCTTCGTCTCGTGTAAGAGTGTTGTAGCGCACATCTCCAAAAACGCAAGATTCATAAATTTTTACCCGAGTATCAGGACCCATTGCTAGTGAGTAAAGGGCATCATCAACTGTCTGCCGATCCTCCCGCATCTTCTTAACCTATGGTTAGAAAATAGACAAGCTGATCATCTTATGTATTCAATATATTAAAAAAACTGACAGTGCAATTCAAAAGCTTACATGGCTCTTGAACCATTTGGCAAATCCTGCCATAACCAGTTTGTCAATGTTTCTTGGATCGGCAGTAACTCCTTTTTGTAGATGCTGCACAACATAGCGATCGCGTCAAACATCTAAATATATAAGAATGTGATGCAGGTTTAGTAGATTATGATGTATAAGCTGCAGTACTTAACACTTGATATAAGGTAGTATCCCAGGACAGTTATTCAACACATACCAAACCATTTTGTCCAAATATTTAGGTTTGTCCTCTTGTCAACTCTTCCTGTAACTCGAACAGAATAATAGAAAACATTGAGCCCGAGATTGTCTTCATCCACCTCTTTGCTAAGTTGATCAGCTGTTTCAATGTATTTTGAGCAGAATGTCAACGCTTCTGTAGCAATGTAGGCCTCTACAATGGAACCCTCGGGTCTAGCTCTGTTCCTAACATAGCCCTTGAAAGTGCCTAGCCGCCTTTCAATAGGGTACATCCAGCCATACTGTACTGGACCTCTAAGTAGTGCCTCATCAGGTAGATGAACAGCCAAATGCACCATCACATCAAAGAAGACTGGAGGATATATCTTCTCAAGGTCGCATAGGATAGTTGGTATCTTGTCTCTAAGACACTCCAAAGCATCTATCCTGATATTTCTACTGCAGAGTTCCCTGAAGAATTGTCCCAACTCTGCAACTGCTCTGTATAAGTCAGGGCGGCCCAATCCTCTAAGGATAACAGGTAAAACCCTTTGAAGTAGGATGTGGCAGTCATGAGTTTTCAACCCTTGTACCTTGTTTCCATCTGCACTGACTCTCCTTTCAGGGTTGGAAGCAAATCCATGTGGGAATCTCACACGTGACAGGACCTCGCAGAATTCTTTTCTTTTTACCTTGTCCAAGACGTACACAGCTGGTGCCATATCCCGTGGTTTACCTTCATCTTGCACCTGCAAATCCTGTCTGATACCCAGGTGTGTCAAATCAATCCTAGATTTTAAGGTATCTTTCGTCTTGCCTTCAATATTAAGAAGTGTGCCGATAATGTTGTCACATATATTTTTCTCGATGTGCATCACATCAAGATTATGCCGCAGATCCAAATATTTCCAATACTCCAAGTCCCACAAAGTGGACCTGCGGGTAAACAATAATCTCTCTTCTGCCCTGCCACGCTTCCTTTTCCCGCTACCATTACCAGGATGGTTTCCTGGTGTAATATGCCTGACCTTCTCTAATTCCACTTGCAACTCATCGACGGTGAGCCTCTTTGGCGCATCACGGTTTTCATGCTTTGCATTGAACACATGTCTTTAGTATTTTCTAGGATGCAGCTTGTCCTTGGCAAGGAAACGGCAGTGTCCAATGTAACAGATCTTGCTAAGTATTGCATATGATAGAGGATTCCTGTCACGGCGAACACATGCATTGTAACCATGTGTCGTTCGCCCTGACATAGTGCCCAAAGCCGGATAATCATGGATGCACCAAATTATAATAGCACACAGAAAGAAATCAGCTGGTGGGCTGCTATATAGGTCTCGAGTGAGAACACCCCTCCATAGCTGTTGAAGTTCCTCCACAAGAGGCTCCATGAACAAATCAAAATCCTCTCCAGGACTTTTTGGACCTGGATGAGCAAGGCCATCATGTAGTTTGATTCTTTGGTGCAGACATTTGGAGGCATGTTGTAAGGGATAACAAGCACTGGCCACATGCTATATGTGGCGCTCTGGTGGCCAAATGGGTTAAATCCATCTGAAGCTAAGCCAAGTCTAATGTTTCTCGGGTCAGCAGCAAACTTTTTGTGTTTCTGATTGAAGCTTTTCCACTCACTACCATGTGATGGATGGCTCATTACATTCTGATCTCTGTACTCCTGGTTCCTAGAATGCCACAGTACATCCTCTCTTGTTTCAGCATCATGAAACAACCTCTGCAATCTTGGTGTAATTGGAAAATGTCTCAGAACATTATGAGGAATCCTCTTCACAGCATCGCCATCTTTCCATCTTGATGATTTGCATTTCGGGCATTCACTTAAGTTGGCATAATCCTTCCGGAACAGAACACAATTATTCTTACAAACATGGATCATATCATATCCAATTCCAACTGCACGAAGGAAATTCTTCATTTTACTGTAGGTGTGTGGCAGCTCAGACGCATCTGGGAAAGCTTTGCGGAAAGCAGCCAACATCGCATCGAATGATTTGTTGGTCATCCGCTCAGATGTCTTCACCTGAAGAAAGGTGACCATAGCTGAGAATACTGACAGCTTATTTCCTGGGGTGACAGCCACGTTGCATTGTTCCAACATGCGGGCCCACCGTTTTTCTTCTGCAGGTGAAAGTTCACGGAATGCACGAGCATTTCGTAGCATTGTTTCAATGTTGGTCAAACTCACTGGCTCCGCCACCACCTCCTCCTCCTCCTCTTCCACCTGAGCATCAGGCAGATCAAGATGGTGATCTGCTGCTTCCACGTAGTCAATAACATTGACGTTCACAGCTTCACCATGATGAACCCACCTAGTATATGTGACCGACATCCCATACAAGTGTAGATGATTTTGCACAGTTGACTGGGGTCTTGTAACTGAATTCATACAACTGCTACACGGGCAGAGCACATCTGATTTCGGACCACCGTACTCAGCTCTGATAAAGTTCATGAAGTTTTCAAACCCCTCGACATATGTAGCGGAGAATCTTCAAGTAGAAGTTATCCAAGTCCTGTCCATCTGTTAGACATACAAATTAGTTCTTCTACTAGATATTACAGGAAAAACATATATGCTTTTTTATGAAGTCCAGAAAAAATACCTAGGTCGATGTCTAAAGCTATGGCAAGATATTTGGACGGGCAGATCTAAGTAACAAAATATATGTAAAGCTAATTCAGCAAACAGATTTGAGTGCTAAATTACGGCAGACTGTTTCAGCAGTCAATGAGTCTGAGCACACATCCATCAAACTATCGAAGGCCATCGCAGCAACAAAGATCGAGTATAAAACGGTGTAGAGCTATTTCACCTAACAGATTGGCTATTAGACCATGGCAATCTACGTCACAATAAATATATGGCAGGATATTTTAGCAACTAATCGGCCTTGGCATGCCATCTCAGCTAAGCAGATTGACTACAGAATAGGGCAAGGAAGCTTCTTAAGCAGAGCATATTGACTGTAAACTACTTCGGCAAACAGTGAGATTAACAACGTCTATCAGCTAACATCCAGCGCTACACCGACATGCACGGCGCCTCAGTCTAGAATGCGCGTACCGTGGGAGAAGTTGATCACCGTGCGTCTCCACATGAACGTCGCCAGCGGTGACAGTGCTGACCGCCGTGCGCCTCCACAAGAACGTCGCCAGCGGCGGTGGCGCGGCTAGAGGACGACAGTCTACGAGAGCGTACTGTGGGAGCGAGAGGATCGCCGTGTGTCCCTCTCGACGAACTGCGGCACCGACGTATCGGCGCGACGGGTAGGGCGGCTTTGGCGGAGCGAATGGAGTGGAGGGGGACGGGGGGGAGGGGGGTTTGGGGAATATTATTGGCTAGTTGGCCGAAGGGCGGTTGAATCTAGGATTTGGGGGGAATTTTTGGGTGGGGGAGGATTTTCGCGTGGTGGGAGGGGGGAGTTTGGCGCTTGGTCGGTTTCCCCAAGTGCAGTCCCACGTGTCAGTGAAGAGGCAAGCCGAAGCGCGTTCAATTTGTGTGAGCCATGTGCAGGACCGAACGTGTGTGGGGTGCAATGCGACCGTGACAGGGGTGCTGTGAGTGTACCGCCTTTTTTCCTTTTAAACTAGGTGCTTCGCCCCCTCAAAAAACAAAACCTTGTTGCTTCGCGCGATCCATCGATACTACTACTAGTAATCCAGTAATCCCGACTAAAACGGCGCGACCGGGTCTTTTCCCGCGCATATGCTGGGAGGTTGGCTTAGTTGATTTTTTTAGGACGAGTAATGCTACACCTACATAATCCCAGTTACGTAATTAACGTAATATGAAACGTGTGAGCTGTTGATTGTAGATTGGGGGGAGGGAGGGGCCCACCACCATGAAAATCAGGGGAGGAGAGAGAGAGAGACAATTTACGTTAACCCTTTCGTAGGTTCCCGTAGATATAGAAAGATGTGAAATGTGTGAATGTGTAGTGGACGTACTATTGGAGTGCCTAAGATAAATTGTGTATGTATAGACCCTATGTGTTTATTTTACTTTGCATGTTAGCTTTGTCTCGGTTCAATAAAAAGCAGAGTTGGTGATGATGGTGTGCCTGTCATCCTGCAATATAGGCCGTCCGATCTATATCTAACGGATAGGAAGGAAACTATGACAATTTACCCGCACTCCTCTCCACATTTGCAGATAAGGCCTTCCCTCGTTCATCCTTTTCTCCCACAAGATCTTGATCTTCCGTGCAACGCACGGGCATCTTGCTAGTACTCCTACAATATACTATATTATTGTGAAAGTTCATATACACCGGCCGAGATTAATGCAAACACGGCAGATTTTCATTACATTTCGAACTTTTATAGGACAGAAAAATAAAAGAAACCCGACCCTAAACCTATTCTATGGCGGCGACCGACGTCCTCCATCTGCGATCTCTATGTACGGGGGCGGGGTTCAAGACCCGTGAAGTGAAGGTGCGGTCTCCGGTGAGGAAGAGTAGAACATGGGATACGGACCGGCCAGTTGGCACACCATGCCCCGACGCCTCCCATGCCCTACTCATCCTCGGAGGAGTCCCCGACCTCGGCGGTGCCGGACGTTGGACGGCGGCAAGTAGGACGCGTGGCTGACGGTGCTCCCGTCGTCGGCCGCCAGCGTGGCCACCGCTTGTGCGGTCGCGTCCGCGTCCAGCTATGCCGCTATTGCGTCGCGAGAGGCGACTTGAGCGAGGGCGGTGACCTCGAGCTTCATCCCAGAAGACAAGCTCTCCCGCAGAGCATTCGCGCTTCCGGTCATGGCGGATGTGGTGCCAGGTAGGAGGACGATGCACTATGGTGTGGAGGTTAGATGGGCGTTGCCGCTTTAAGTAGCGCATTCCGGTGAGGCCAAGCGTCCTAGTGCGTCATTAAGTCGCCGGAGTTGGTTCCTCGGGCACCGAGCCTCTTAACAACGACATACGGACGGACGACATGAATGCGGGCAGCTGGCGCCGGCTGGGAACGCACCGCGCGATGGCGCGAGGGATGAGGGTTTTTGGTGTGCGAGGGTAGTCAGCTGTGGTCGTGGCAACGTTGGAGATGCCCTTTGCTCACATGCAATCGACGCATGTCATTGAAAAAGCAAGATGACCCGACATGGTCTCAGGTCCTGAGGATGCAGTTGGCCACACTACACCACTCCACGGACGCGTCCCGGCGCCCCGTGCATCCTCGACGAGCCGGGTGTTGGGGTGTGTTTGGATTGTGGCCAAAGTGCACCTTACCAAAATTTTGGTCATGACCCAAAGATTGGTCTTTGTTTGGATGGTTGCCATTTTTTTGGCATGCCAATGAACTCTAGCCAACTCTAGTTCATTTTTCTTGCCAATGTCGGCCAAGTCATGGGCAACCAAAACCTCAACCAAAATTTTGGCTACCAAATGCTTTGATGGGGCAACCTTGGGCACAAACCAAACATATTGTTGGTCGTGCCACAACACTAACGCCACCCTCGGCACACTGAAACCGACCGTGTCTAGCGACGATGAGCGTGTCGCTCACCGCGGTCGCCGTGTCCAGAGGCGGTGCTGGAGCTGCGCCACGTTGTTGGCCCCCACGACCCACATGAACGGTTGCCGGTGGCGAGGAGGTCGTGGGCCAGCTCCTCCATTGGACTAGTCTGCGCTACGTCGTCCCGACAGGTGTGCCCCACATGTCGGTTTCCCTGTTTTCCCGGCCATATTCGAGCGTCAGTGCTCCGCGTTGCGCATTAGGCCTTTCACTATGTAGGCCAAGCGAGACAACTTATTGTTTATTTGAGCCGTTCAAGTATAATCATGTGGCGTTTGCTTATTTCTCATTCCTCTCCAACCCTCTTCTCCATCGATCATGTCGCCCTCCGGTCGAGTCCATCCTCCCGCATGCCTCATTTGAACATTCCGCCGAGTATCATTCGCATGTGGGCCTAGACCATGCTTGTATTTCCAATGTTTTGTAATTTGTCCGACATGCATACAAACAAACGGTTCGTTTAAAGTTTCACTTTGCCTCCACTACGTGTCGCTTCGCGTCTTAGTTTTGACATCCCATTCGGTTCATGCCCCGACACATGTTGACGAGATCGGTTGATGTTTAGAGATCAATTGCGTGTCGTGCAAGGAGATAAAGGTTTGGTCTGTTTCTATGATAGAAATGACCCGCGGGGGGGGGTCTGTGGGGATCAGAGGGAGTATATTGTACGTTCATAAGCGAAACGAACGTATTGTACCCACCCTAGTCCTCTTTCAATCGATCTCCGGACCCCGAGATGAAATCGAGAGAGAACGAGTGGGGGCATGTGTGATACCTAAGGCGGATTCAAAATTTTGAACCGGTGATCATAGCATCCGCAAATCATATATAAAGGGTATTCAATGTTCGTTTCGTTTTTGAACGTACAATATACTCCCTCCTATCCTTTCTAGTTTACATATAAGTTTTATGTGTAGTCAAAGTATCTCTACTTTGATAAAAAAAGTATCAACATTCAACAACGCCCAATCAATATTGTTAGATTCGTACGTACTCCTAGATTTGTACTCGAGATGGTTTCCAATTTGTTTTCAACCACGTGAATGTGCTTGTTCTCGCGCATGCTCTTCCTACTAGGATTTCGCCACGTATAGCCAGTCCAATAGTAACTTTTTTAAGCTCCCTGTCCAATAGTACTAGTGGAGTACTGACAACATCTGTACTAGAGTATGCAGTGCTCATAGTAGTACTCCCTCCTTCCATTTATATAGGGCCTATGTGGAGGAGAGAGATGTGAAAAAGTAAGGGGAGTGAGCTCTCATGCAAGAGCCTAGCTATATACGCATTCCTAGTTAAATACAATAAATATGAAGAAAGAGATGGAGAGGAGATGGAAAAAAGTACTAATACAATAGCCAACCTTATAATTTTTTTTGCGGGAAATAGCAAACCTTATAGACCACACTACTGTATGAGTGCATATTATAGATGATGGCTATAGATGACATGGCAGTTCCTTATAGCCATCGACTGGCTATATTATTAACCATGCTCTAATGCGTTTTACAAAACCGCATTTGACTATTGACAAGATTAATAGTACATGAGATGTATAATGTGAAAATTATATCATTGTAAGCTCCTTTCACATACGAATTTGACTGTATGCTTTGTGTAAGTTGCATGTCATATATTATTACTCTAACATTTGGTCAAACTTAGCCTCGAAAATCGCATTAGGCCCTGTATAGTAAATGGAAGGAGGGAGTAGTAGTGGAAGTGGATCCTCTGACGTAGGTATCCCTGCCTTACCCTCCCTTTCGGTCACTTATTGGCGGACCCCATGCTTGCTAGGCCCCGCATGTCAGTTACTCAATGGGTTCGGCCACGTCAGGGGATCCTCATCCGTAGTATACTCCCTCTGTTTTTATTTACTCCGCATAAAACGGAGGGAGTGGTAGTATAAATGATGCGGGTGGGGGAGGGGAGGGACGTCGGTTTGCTCTCAACTGCGGTCCCATAAGCGAGCAAAAACGCAAGACGAAGCGTGTTCCATTCGGTGAGCGACGTGGAGGGTCCAGTGTGCTGGGCTGCAACGCGAATGCGACAAGAGCGATGTACAGTCAAAACCGATTGATCGGTCGTCACCGAAACCACTATTCACACCAGAACCTTTGCTGCTCGGCCTACGCCAGCCACTTCCCTAACCACACCTAATCTCCAGCCCCTTCCCCCACCTTTTGATGCCCTAGCCACCATCAAGCGTCCCCTAGTTCGCCGGGAAGCCATGGTGCGCCGCAAGATCACGTACTACAAGATGCTGATGCCGGAGCGCCACGCAGAAATCGCGGCAGCGGTCGGCGCCACAGACCTCCGTTCCCAAGCTCGCTTTGCAGCGGGCCAATCCCCAAGTTCTCTGGAGCCAAGCTACAAGGAGGAGGAAGCCGATCCAATGTTCATGGCGGAGGTCGTGGCACAGAAGGCCCCCGATGGGTATGAGACGATGGAGGTCGACTTTGTGCCGGCGTCCGAGTCCCCCATGGTGCAGGCGGACCAGCGGTTCAACCTGGCGATACTAAAGGAGGACCGGGAGGCAGAGGCTCATCTCAACGCGGAGCGTGTGCATGCCGCTGCCATCGAGGCTCTCCTGCAGGCGGAACCGGATGTCGTGGATGTGAACCGGGTGGCGGAGGCTCAACTTGAGGCGGAGCGCGCGGATGCCGCTGCCATCGAGGCCCTCCTGCAGGCGGAACCGGACGTCCTGGACTTGAACCGGGCGGCAGAGGCTCAACTCGACACGGAGCGCACGGATGGCGCTCTCATCGAGGCCCTCCTATAGGCGGAACCGGACGTCCTGGACTTGAACTGGGCGGTGGAGGCTCGACTCAACGCGGAGTGCACGGATGCCGCTGCCATCGAGGCCCTCCTGCAGGCGGAACCGAACGTCCTCGACTTGAATCTGGCGGTGCTCTCGTCCATGCAGAGCGCCCGCACGCTCCACGTGAACGAGTAGCTGGAGGCCGAGGACAACCACGGTGCGGAGACACACGTCGGCAGCTATGGCTGGTTCACGCCAGCAGCCAAAGACGACGAGGCCGTCTCGTTCCGCGAGTAGTGATAGTTTTTCTTGATGTTGTTGTTTTTATGGATCTTTTGCTGTGTAAAAACATATATTGTTATGCAAGTAGCCTAACTTGGGTCAGTCTACCATTTCAGGCGGTTGGATGAATATCCTATGTCTCCTAACCCTTCTTCCTCACCTCTTCTTCTTCCCCAACAGACCACCACACGAGCCATACGGATACTCCCCAACATGTGGTTGGATAAACATACTCTATGAACGAAAGTTATGTGTCAGCGATAGGATGGCTGAGTTTGATTTGTTCACATGCGACAACATGTGTCAGTGAGGGTGCGTTCCCTTGGATGGGTTTGCGGCATGCAGGAGCGACCGTGTGAGGGTGCGGTGCGACCGCGACAGCCGTGCGCAAGTGTACCTCCTTTTCATTTTGAAAACTTTAGGCAAGCTTGGCAAAAATGTGTGCCGAAGTATGGCAATGCAAGGCCTAGACCCAAGATAAGTACATACTACGTACTAGGAGTACTAGTGTTAAAAAAGAAAGGCGGGGTTTTCCTTCGCGGGATTAATCGATACAAATCCTCGTTTCACGTGTCAATTAATGCGTATTTTTTCTCCAAAGCCCAAAGAGCTAACCATCTCACTCCTCATTGCTTGATTAATGCAGTGCCATGCAAACCAACCTTCTCACTTCCGCATGCATGCAGGGGATATTAATGTCCTTGGTTGCTAGTACGAGGCAAACCCCATCAATTTTGCCTCGATTAGTGTTAGTGGCCTTTTGAAAATTCTAATTTTGATACACTAGCCTTGTGTACAAAAAAATGGAGGTAGTAACTATATTTTACTTCCTTCCCCATTGCGCTGACGTCGACGATATCTCGAACGTTGTGGTATGGTGAAGTGCGTTCGATGGAGAACATCGAGTGAGGGAGACCACAGTAAGTCGTTTGCAAGTGCCGCCTGCAAGCCGTGACAACCGCCTTATTTGCATCCAGGAAGTCCGTTGAACCAAAGGACGTGTAAATGTACTAGTAGTACTCGTACACAATAGCGTCGTCCGTCCAGCTTAGTGCGGTGAGATGGTTTCTCGAAGAAGACGATGGAGAAGCAGAGTTAGCGAAGAGTGAAATGATGGTTGCTTTGTCCGTGCTTTGTGATTTGACGCCTCACTGCTTTGTGATTTGTGATAGAAGGGACAGGGGAGTAGACTTTGTGCACTATACTGTACATGCGTCCAAGCACGGGAGAAAGAGGAGAGACGTTGCATTTTTCTATTCCTTCAATCAATCAATCAAGGAGCTTCGGTTCCATCCTTTTGGCTTTGGCAACACTGTCCACAATGGTTCCCACGATGCCAAAATCTATTTTCACATTTGGCTACACATTGTGGATGCCCTTAACAGTTCCACTTGGTTTTGCTCCTGTGTGCTATCTATACAAATCTCAATTATATTGATCTAAAAAATTATAGAATCAAGATTAGTAAAAAGGAGGTGATTTTGCCGCGCGGATGGAGGGGAGGTTTCTTATTTTTAGAGGATGTTGTCCTAGCGGTTTTCTAACATGCGGTCCCACGTGTCAGTGCTTTACCAAGCCGATCCGCTTCCCACATGAGGCAGAACAATGGCAGAAGCAACGCGTGGTTAACTTGAAGAAGATGAGGGAGAAGCGGATTCAGCAACGAGTGAAATGATGGTTGGTTTGTCCCTACAACTTCTTTTTTCGCATTATTACTTCGTCCCTCCAACTTAACTGCGGGAAAGGTGCAGCTTTGTGGTTTGACGCCTCATTGCTCATTACTACGCTGGTGCCATGACTGGGTGCTTCACCCCGGCTGCTCTGCACTGTATTCCGGTATGGCACGTGGACCCGGTAGCTTGATGTCCCACATGTCGGTGAAAGGGACTAGAAGATTTATGAAAGCGAGCGCTCCACTCTTACGACGGAGGAGTACACGACACGACGACCCAGTGAACTGTCACTTGTACTGTATAGTACTATAGTTTTGCTGTTTCGCACGATCCATCAATACAAACCCGATTAAATAGGAAAGGGCGGGATTTTTACCACACGGTATATGTGTCGACGTTCTGGGAACGGGGGTCCCCAGACTTGCCTGCCTACGGCCCATGGTGTGGCTCTGCTAGCAGGCCTATACGGCCTAGCTTCGTTAACAAGGAATTCAAGACCCTCGCGAGGGGCCAAGCCTCGCGAGGCGGACAACGCAAGACCTCCTCAGAGCGGCCTCGCCGGGCAGGCTCACGAGGGGCGGAGAGATCAAGGCAAGGCAAACCTCGCGAGGTTCTCGTGACGTGAGCCATGATGATCGAAGACTAGGCAGGCGCCAGGCGGGCACCAGCGCGTGCAGCGTCCTTGTTTCCTCTTCGGTGCAAAGGGAGCAAGCGCATGCGCGGAGTACCGAGGCATCAAGAAAAGGTTTCCACATCGGTGCAACGAGACCAAGACCAGCCAGACGGCAAGACGGAGGTCACCGTGGAGCCCAAGACGGCGTCACCACCAAAGCCTTTCATAGGCGAAGACCGCTTTTGTTAGGATAAGCTGTACTAGCTGTCCCCTTTCAAATTGGCCGTTGTTGGCTCCCTTCCTGCTCAATATTTGGGGAGAGGACCAGGGCCTCTATAAATAGGACTAGCCACCACAATAGAAGGCAAGTAAGCCCGAGTTGATAGAATCTACACACACACAAGTTCGCCATGCACAAGAACACCTCAACCTTAGGAGGCTGTTCTTCCCCTTGTACTATTCATCATCAGCCCAAGAGGCAATCCACCACCACCATACTGGAGTAGGGTATTACACCACAACGGTGGCCCTAACCAGTATAAATCTTGTGTCCCTTGTGTTGTGAGTTCGTCTAGTTCGTTCTTGAGATCTTAGCTAGTTAGGACGTGTATTTGTAGGGAGGAAATCTTCGCGCGCACCCCAGTGTTCAAACCTTGAGGGTTTTGCCGGAACCCGTGATCTGACATTTGGCGCACCAGGTAGGGGTGCGCCGTAGCCTTCCCTTCA
This sequence comes from Triticum aestivum, assembly GCF_018294505.1. Classification (NCBI taxonomy): domain Eukaryota; kingdom Viridiplantae; phylum Streptophyta; class Magnoliopsida; order Poales; family Poaceae; genus Triticum; species Triticum aestivum. The sequence goes on from NC_057797.1 coordinate 192,439,458, forward strand.
CTGATCTACGCTCCGCCCTCATGGCAGGCGCCTTGCTACCGGCTCCGACGGCCGGTGCTGATGACGGGGCCAGGGGCTCCAAGCCCTGGCCCCCGCCTTGCGACGGGTGCAGTGGCCACCCAAGTTCTAGCCGGAGATGCCGCCGCGCTACGACGGCGCGGCGGACCCAACAGTTTCCCTGCTAGCAAACGAGGAGGCCGTCCTCGAGGACGGAGGCGACGACAAGGTCATGGCCAACTGGTTTCCCATGGCCCTCACCGGCGCGCCGCGTGCCTGGCTGCTCACCCTCCCCGGATCCACGGTGGCATCTTGGGAGGAGCTGCGCGACCTCTTCACTACGGGCTATGCGGCACCGACGCACCATGCGGTCGCGGCCCTGCTAGGCGGCTCTCAAGCACCACCTTCAGATCGCCATGTCAAGCCGTTCCTTTGCCAGATCGACGCCGCCTCCAAGCGCTCGGGGCTCCGCCGGGCTGGGCTAGGCCCGAGGCTGACCTCACCTTCAACTCAGGAGACCACCCCGCCATCATTGTCGGCTCGGGTATGCTCCCGATGCTCTGCACGCCCACCATATGCAACGTGGCCATCACCAAGACCCTCATCGACGGCGGCGCCGGCCTCAAGGTGCTCTGTGTGGAGGCCTACAGCCTTCTTCATGTACCGCTCAAGCGGCTCAGCCTCAGCAAGCCTTTCTCAGGAGTTGGCGGCGGCGCCGTGATAACCCACAAGTATAGGGGATCGCAACAGTTTTCGAGGGTAGAGTATTCAACCCAAATTTATTGATTCGACACAAGGGGAGCCAAAGAATATTCTCAAGTATTAGCAGTTGAGTTGTCAATTCAACCACACCTGGATAACTTAGTATCTGCAGCAAAGTATTTAGTAGCAAAGTAATGTGATAGTAGTGGTAACGGTAACAAAAGTAACGGAAGCAAAAGTAATATTTTTGGTGTTTTGTAGTGATTGTAACAGTAGCAACGGAAAAGTAAATAAGCGAGAATCAATATAGGAAAAGCTCGTAGGCATTGGATCCGTGATGGAGTGGTCCCGATTATTGTCACTTCGGGGTTGCCGGATCATAACACATAGTAGGTGACTATAGACTTGCAAGATAGGATCAAGAACACACATATATTCATGAAAACATAATATGTCCAGATCTGAAATCATGGCACTCGGGCCCTTGTGACAAGCATTAAGCATAGCAAAGTCATAGCAACATCAATCTCAGAACATAGTGGATACTAGGGATCAAACCTTAACAAAACTAACTCGATTACATGATAGATCTCATCCAACCCATCACCGTCCAGCAAGCCTATGATGGAATTACTCACGCACGGACTCCAGATCAGCCCTCCCGAGAGGTTTTAGGGCTTGACGGCAGCTCCTATCATAAAACGTGATGATTTCTTCTCTCTAGATTTTTTCTCCCTGAAAGCAAATATATAGAGTTGGAGTTGAGGTCGGAGGAGCTCAAGGGGGCCCACGAGGTAGGGGGCACGCCCTAGGGGGGAGGGCACGCCCCCACCCTCGTGGACAGGGTGTGGGCCCTCTGGTCTTCATCTTTTGCAAGGATTTTTTATTACTTCCAAATAGACGTTCCGTGGAGTTTCAGGTCATTCCGAGAACTTTTGTTTCTGCACATAAATAACACCATGGAAAGTCTGCTGAAAACAACGTTAGTCTGGGTTAGTTCCATTCAAATCATGCAAGTTAGAGTCCAAAACAAGGGCAAAAGTGTTTGGAAAAGTAGATACGACGGAGACGTATCAACTCCCCCAAGCTTAAACCTTTGCTTGTCCTCAAGAAATTCAGTTGACAAACTGAAAGTAATGAAGAAAAACTTTTACAAACTCTGTTTGCTCTTGTTGTTGTAAATATGTAAAGCCGGCATTCAAGTTTTTAGCAAAGATTATGACTAACCACATTCACAATAACTCTTAGGTCTCATGTTTACTCATATCAATAGCATAATCAACTAGCAAGCCATAATAATAAATCTCGGATGACAACACTTTCTCAAAACAATCATGATATGATATAACAAGATGGTATCTCGCTAGCCCTTTCTGAGACCGCAAAACATAAATGCAGAGCACCTTTAAAGATCAAGGACTGACTAGACATTGTAATTCATGGTAAAAGAGACCCAGTCACAGTCATACCCATTATAAATTAATAGTAATGAATGCAAATGACAACGGTGCTCTCCAGCTAGTGCTTTTTAATAAGAGGGTGACGACTCAACATAAAAGTAAATAGATAGGCCCTTAACAGAGGGAAGCAGGGATTTGTAGAGGTGCTAGAGCTCGGCTTTGAAATAGAGATAAATAATATTTTGAGCGGCATACTTTCATTGTCAACATAACAACCAAGAGATGGCGATATCTTCCATGCTACACACATTATAGACGGTTCCCAAACAGAATGGTAAATTTTATACTCCTCCTCCACCAACAAACATCAATCCATGACTTGCTCGAAACAACGAGTGTCTCCAACTGGCAACAGTCCCAGGGGGAGTTTTGTTTGCAATTATTTTGATTTAGTTTGCATAAAGCATGGGACTGGGCATCCCCGTGACCAGCCATTTTCTCGTGAGTGAGGAGCGGAGTCCACTCCTCTTGAGAATAACCCGCCTAACATGGAAGATAAGGGCAGCCCTAGTTTATACATGAGCTATTCGAGCATACAAAACAGAATGTTTATTTGAAGGTTTAGAGTTTGGCACATACAAATTTACTTGGAACGGCAGGTAGATACCACATATAGGAAGGTATAGTGGACTCATATGGAATAACTTTGGGGTTTAAGGGATTGGATGCACAAGCAGTATTCCCGCTTAGTACAAGTGAAGGCTAGCAAAAGACTGGGAAGCGACCAACTAGAGAGCGACAACAGTCATGAACATGCATTAAAATCAATGAACGTTGAGTACAAGCATGAGTATGATATAATCCACCATGAACATAAATATCATGAAGGCTATGTTGATTTTGTTTCAACTACATGTATGAACATGTGCCAAGTCAAGTCACTTAAATCATTCAAAGGAGGATACCACCCCACTATACCACATCACAACCATTTTAATAACATGTTGGTACGCAATGTAAACCATTATAACTCATAATCAAGCATGACACGAGCAACTATGATCTCTAATTGTCATTGCAAACATGTTCATTCATAATAGGTTGAATCAGGAACGATGAACTAATCATATTTACAAAAACAAGAGAGGTCGAGTTCATACCAGCTTTTCTCATCTCAGTCAGTCCATCATATATCATCATAATTGCCTTTCACTTACACGGCCGAACAATGTGAATAATAATAAGAGTGCACGTGCATTGGACTAAGCTGGAATCTGCGAGAATTCAATAAACAGGAGAAGACAAGGAAATATGGGATCTTGGTTAAATCAACAATAATGCATATAAGAGCCACTTCAACAATTTAATCATGGTCTTCTCCTATCGACCCCCAAAGAAAAGAAAAGAAATAAAAACTATTTACACGGGAAAGCTCCCAACAAGCAAAATAAGAACGGGAAATATTTTTGGGTTTTCTTTTTAATTATTACTACTACAGCAAGAAAAGTAAACTAACTAAAAACTACTACTAATTTTTTTTGGTTTTTCTTAAAGTTTATCAAACACACAAGAAGAAAGCAAGAAAAAGAAAATAAACTAGCATGGATATTACAGTGAAAGAGTATGAGCACCGACATCTAGCAATGAGTGTGTGTGAACATAAATGTAATGTCGGTGGGAAATACGTACTCCCCCAAGCTTAGGCTTTTGGCCTAAGTTGGTTCATTGCCAAGGATCGCCTGGCGGATATCCGTACGTGTAGCTGGAGTTGTACTGAGATGAATAAGACTCTAACTACCATTGGCTGGTAGTCATCTCCGGATCCCAAAAGTAATCAGACTGTCGTGGAGGCTCAAATTGTGGTTCCGGCTCCGGGGCTGGTGTAGGGTTCTGGTAGGCTTGAATGGCCGCCCACGGAATGCGATACGAACCTTCAGATAAATTAAACAAGGAAGGAGCAGGCAAGGTAATAGTCTCAGGGTGATGTTTATCAAAGTACAATTTGTATTTAAGCTCCCCTTCCTTATTCTTAACAATAAAGTCATGCGCTAACATACTCTTATATTCTAAATAAGCATTGGGCAACAATTTTTCTTCTTTCTCATAGAGCCTAATAGGTATGTTATAATGCACAGCTAGGCGTGAAGCATAAATACCTCCGAAGATGGGACCCTTAGTACGGTTCAGACTTAACCGTTTAGCAATAATACCGCCCATACTAACAGTGTTATCGGAATATAAACCATGGAGCAAAATGATAATATTAGGAACACTAAGGTTTCCACAGTTTCCGCAACCAATTAAGCAACGATTAGCAAATATAGCAAAGTAGCGTAAAACAGGAAAATGTATGCTAGTGATTCTTGCATCGGAAACCTTCCTGGTTTCCCCCACGGTAATGGTGTCAATAAACCGGTCCACATCTTTGTGATGTGGTTCATCTAAGGTACCCTCGAAAGGTATTTTGCAAACCTTGCAAAATTCCTCTAGTGGCATCTTCTTGACAACATCATATAAATGAAACTCTACTGAAGTAGGTGATTCCTTAGGAAAATAGTAGAAGTTTTGCACAAAAGTATTGGTGAGTAAGAGATACTGATGACGTTGGTCGCAGAGGAAGTCGGTGAGGCCAGCATTCTCAGCCAATGAATAGAAATCATCATAAATCCCGGCTTTTCTCAAGAAATCATCAGAAGGCCATTCACACGGCCGGACCTCCGCGGTGCGAGGCAAATTATATTTGGGCCTCTGTGCTTCTTCATTTTGCTTTTCCTTCGAGCTTCGGCTCGATGAGCCCCTCAAAAATCTCTTCATTATTTTCTGAAATATTCTGAAATTTTTAGTAACTTCAAACAAAAGTGAACCAAACTCAATAAAATTGATACTCCCTCCGTAAATTAATATAAGAGCATTTAGATCACTAAAGTAGTGATCTAAACGTTCTTATATTAGTTTACAGAGGGAGTAGCAACTACTCCTACAAGTGCCTAGAGCCTATATCATGCATTAGAACTACTTGGAACCATATAAATTTGACATGCAAGCTCAAGAACATGGTCACCTAGGCAGCACAAATTTGCAATGAATAAAGCACTAGAACAAAAACTAATTGGACCAATGGAGGAGTCACATACCAAGGAACAATCTCCCCAAGCAGTTTTGTGAGAGGTGCTTTGAGCAAGGAGATCGAAAATCGCAGCAAAATGAGCTAGAACTCGTGCTTGAGCTGGATATTGGTGTTTGTGGGAGGAAGAAGGAGTGTATGGGTGCAGGAATAAGTGGAGGAGGGCCACCGTGGGCCCATGAGGCAGGGGGCGCGCTCTGGGGGGTAGGGCGCGCCCTCCACCCTTGTGGCCAGGTGCTTGCCCCTCCTGCTATGTTCTCAGTGCCAGAAATTCTCAAATATTTCAGAAAAAATCATATTCCATTTTCAGGGCATTTGGAGAACTTTTATTTTTGGGGTATTTTTATATTGCACAGATAAATCAGAAAACAGATAGAAAAATACTATTTTTTACTTTATTTCAACTAAATAGCAGAAAGTAGAAGGAGGGTACAGAAGGTTGTGCCTTCTAGTTTCATCCATCTCATGCTCATCAAAAGGAATCCACTAACAAGGTTGATCAGGTCTTGTTAACAAACTCATTCCGAATAACATGGAACCAAAGAAATTTCGAATAACACTATATTACCTCAACGGGGATATGCACATCCCCAATAATAAGAATATCATATTTCTTCTTGACATTAGGAAGAGGAAATTCAAAACCTCCAAATATAATCGATGGAATTTTTCCAATAGAGTTGATACTATGAACTTGAGGTTGTTTCCTCGAAAAGTGTACTGTATGCTCATTACCATTAACATGAAAAGTGTTATTGCCTTTGTTGCAATCAATAACATCCCCTGTAGTATTCAGAAAAGGTCTTCCAAGAATAATAGACATGCTATCATCCTCGGGAATATCGAGAATAATAAAGTCCGTTAAAATAGTAACGTTTGCAACCACAACAGGCACATCCTCACAAATACCGACAGGTATAGCAGTTGATTTATCAGCCATTTGCGAAGATATTTGAGTAGGTGTCAACTTATTCAAATCAAGTCTACGATATAAGGAGAGAGGCATAACACTAACACCGGCTCCAAGATCACATAAAGCAGTTTTAACATAGTTTCTTTTAATGGAGCATGGTATAGTGGGTACTCCTGGATCTCCGAGTTTCTTTGGTATTCCACCCTTAAAAGTATAATTAGCAAGCATGGTGGAAATTTCAGCTTCCGGTATCTTCCTCTTATTAGTAACAATATCTTTCATGTACTTAGCACAAGGATTCATTTTGAGCATATAAGTTAATCGCATACGCAAAAAGATAGGTCTAATCATTTCAGCAAAGCGCTCAAAATCCTCAGCATCCTTTTTCTTGGATGGTTTGGGAGGAAAAGGCATGGGTTTCTGAACCCATGGTTCTCTTTCTTTACCATGTTTCCTAGCAACAAAGTCTCTCTTATTATAACGTTGATTCTTTGATTGTGAGTTATCAAGATCAACATCAGGTTCAATTTCTACATCATTGTCATTACTAGGTTGAGCATCATCATGAACATCATCATTAGTATTTTCATTAGGTTCATGTTCATTACCAGATTGTGTTTCAGCATCAGAAATAGAGATATCATTTGGATTTTCAGGTGGTTCATCAATAGGTTCACTAGAAGCATGCAAAGTCCTATCATTTTTCTTTTTCTTCCTTTTAGAAGGACTGGGTGCATCAATATTATTTCTCTGAGAATCTTGCTCATTTCTCTTAGGGTGGCCTTCAGGATACAAAGGTTCCTGAGTCATTCTACATGTTCTAGTAGCCACTCTAACAGCATAGTCATTTTTCTTACTATTCATTTCATTGAGAAAATCATTTTGAGCTTTAAGTACTTGTTCTACTTGAGTGGTAACCATAGAAGCATGTTTAGTAATGAGTTTAAGTTCACCTCTAACATTAGCCATATAATCACCCAAGTGTTCAATCATATAAGCATTCTGTTTTAATTGTGTACCAAAATAAGCATTGAAATCTTCTTGCTTAACCATAAAGTTATCAAACTCATCCAAGCATTGGCTAGCAATTTTAGTAGGAGGGATTTCAGCTTTATCAAATCTATAGAGAGAATTTACCTTTACTACATGTGTCGGGTTATCAAGACCATGAGGTTCTTCAATAGGTAATGGATTAAGATCATATGTTTCTTCAACAGGCGGTAGATTAAGACCATGTATTTCTTCAATAGGAGGTAAATTCTTAACATCTTTAGCTTTAATACCTTTTTCTTTCATAGATTTCTTTGCCCCTTGCATATCTTCGGGACTGAGAAATAGAATACCTCTCTTCTTCGGAGTTGGTTTAGAAATAGGCTCAGGAGCTGGCTCAGGAAGTATCCAATTATTTTCATTTGTCAACATATGATTCAATAGAATTTCAGCTTCATCTGGTGTTCTTTCCCTGAAAACAGAACCAGCACAACTGTCCAGGTAATCTCTGGAAGCATCGGTTAGTCCATTATAAAAGATATCAAGTATTTCATTTTTCTTGAGAGGATGATCAGGCAAGGCATTAAGTAACTTGAGAAGCCTCCCCCAAGCTTGTGGGAGACTCTCTTCTTCAATTTGCACAAAGTTGTATATTTCCCTCAAAGCAGCTTGTTTCTTATGAGTAGGGAAATATTTAGCAGAGAAGTAATAAATCATATCCTGGGGACTACGCACACAACCAGGATCAAGAGAATTAAACCATATCTTAGCATCACCCTTTAATGAGAACGGAAATATTTCAAGGATATAGAAGTAGCGAGATCTCTCATCATTAGTGAACAGGGTGGCTATATCATTTAATTTAGTAAGATGTGCCACAACAGTTTCAGATTCATAGCCATGAAAAGGATCCGACTCAACCAAAGTAATTATATCAGGATCAACAGAGAATTCATAATCCTTATCGGTAACACAGATAGGTGAAGTAGCAAAAGCAGGGTCAGGTTTCATCCTATCACTAAGAGATTGTTGATTCCATTTAGCTAATAATCTCTTGAGCTCATATATATCTTTGCAAGCTAAAATAGCTAAAGAAGCCTCTTTATCAAAAACATAACCCTTAGGAATAACAGGCAAGTCTTCATCACCACTTTCATCAATATAATCAGTTTCAATAATTTCTTTCTCTCTAGCCCTAGCAATTTGCTCATCAAGAAATTCACTAAGTGGGATAGTAGTATCAAGCATAGAAGTAGTTTCATCATAAGTATCATGCATAGCAGAAGTGGCATCGTCAATAACATGCAACATATCAGAACGAATAGCAGAAGCGGGTTTAGGTATCGCAAGCTTACTAAAAACAGAAGGTGAATCAAGTGCAGAGCTAGATGGCAGTTCCTTACCTCCCCTCGTAGTTGAGGGATAAATTGTTGTCTTAGCGTCTTTCAAGTTCTTCATAGTGATCAGTAGATATAAATCCCAAGTGACTCAAAGAATAGAGCTATGCTCCCCGGCAACGGCGCCAGAAAAAGGTCTTGATAACCCACAAGTATAGGGGATCGCAACAGTTTTCGATAAGTAAGAGTGTCGAACCCAACGAGGAGCTAAAGGTAGAACATATATTCCCTAAAGTTCTATCGACCACCGATACAACTCTACGCACGCTTGACGTTCGCTTTACCTAGAACAAGTATGAAACTAGAAGTACTTTGTAGGTGTTTTGGATAGGCTTGCAAGAAAGTAAAGAGCATGTAAATAAAAGCTAGGGGCTGTTTAGATAAAGACACAACTAAATTAGTTTTAGTAAAGAGCTTGTTGTCATGAGAAAGTTATTTGTCCCTAGGCAATCGATAACTAGACCGGTAATCATTATTGCAATTTTATTTGAGGGAGAGGCATAAGCTAACATACTTTCTCTACTTGGATCATATGCACTTATGATTGGAACTCTAGCAAGCATCCGCAACTACTAAAGATCATTAAGGTAAAACCCAACCATAGCATTAAAGTATCAAGTCCTCTTTATCCCATACGCAAACAACCTACTTACTCGGGTATGTGCTTCTGTTCACTCATGCCACCCACTATAAGAGAATCATGAACGTATTGCAAACCCTACAGCAGGAATCCCTCACGCTTGCGCGACATGGAGAGCACCATAGGACAGCACCAATAATAAAACATGCAACTCAAACCAATCACGATCATCAATTAACCCATAGGACAAAACGGATCTACTCAAACATCATAGGATAGCCATACATCATTGGGAAATAATATATAGCATTGAGCACCATGTTTAAGTAGAAATTACAGCGGGTAAGAGATAGGTTACACCACTGCATAGAGGGGGGAAGAGTTGGTGATGATGGCGGTGAAGTTGTTGGTGAAGATTGCGGTGATGATGATGATGGCCACAGCGGCGTTCCAGCGCCACCGGAAGAGAAGGGGAGAGGGGGCCCCTTCGTCTTCTTCTTCCTTGACCTCCTACCTAGATGGGAGAAGGGTTTCCCCTCTGGTCTTTGGCCTCCATGGCGTGGGAGGGGCGAGAGCCCCTCCGAGATTGGATATGTCTCTCTGTTTCTCTCTGTTTCTGCGTTCTCCTCTGGTGCCCTTTCACCGTTTCGTATATATATATATGGAGATCCGTAACTCCTATTGGACTGGAACCTTCGCCGTGATTTTTTTACCAAAAATTAGCTTTCTTGCGGCCAAAGAAGGGCATCAACCGCCTTACGGGTGGCCCACGAGGGTCAGGGGCGCGACCAGGGGGCAGGGGCGCCCCCCTGCCTCGTGGCCACCTCGGGCACCGTCTCGCGTGGATTTTTCTTCCAGAATTTTCAAAATATTCCAAAAATAATCTCCATCCGTTTTTATCCCATTTGGATTCCGTTTGATATGGATATTCTGCGAAACCAAAAACATGCAACAGACAGGAACTGGCACTGGGCACTGGATCAATATGTTAGTCCCAAAAATAATATAAAAAATTGCCAAAAAGTATATGAAAGTTGAATAATGTTGGCACGGAACAATCAAAAATTATAGATACGATGGAGACGTATCACGCCGCCCACCCCCTAGGGCAAATCTGCCTCCCCGTCACCTTCGGCATGCGCGACAACTACCGCACCGAGCTGGTCAACTTTGACATCGCCCGCATCGGCCTCCCGTACAACGCCATCCTCGGGTACCCGGCTCTGGCCCAGTTCATGGCGGCAACCCACCCAGCATACAACCTCATGAAGATGCCTGGAAGCAAGGGTGCCCTCACTACCAAGGGGGACACCAAGGAGGCCGTGGCGATGCTCAGACTCGCCTTTAAGACCGCTGCGGCGGCGCAGCCCGACGGCGCCGGTGCCCCTGAAGCCAAGGAGGCCGCACCAACCAAGAAGAAGTAGCTATTCACCCAAGATAAGGCAGAAACCAAGAAGGTGTCGGTCAAAGAGGACAGGTCCTCAGGAGCCACTTTTACCATAGGTGCCGACCTCGGCCCAAGCCAAGAGGAAGCATTGGTAAAATTCTTGCGCGCAAACAAGGATATATTCACGTGGGAGCCCAACCAGCTGGTGGGGGTCTCGAGAGAGGTGATTCAGCATCACTTAAGGGTATGCCCCAATGTGCGCCCTGTCAAGCAACGGGCAAGACGACAATCCATGGAGAAGCAGGCCTTCATCGTCCAGGAGACCCGCAAGTTGGAGGCAGCGGGTGCCATTCGTGAGGTCCGGTACCCCGAATGGCTGGCGAACCCCGTTGTAGTACCGAAGAAAGGCGGGAATGAGCAAATGTGCATCGACTTCACCAATCTCAACAAAGCGTGCCCTCAAGATTCGTTCCCTCTCCCACGCATCGACCAGATCGTCGACTCCACCGCTGAGTGCGACCTGCTGTGCTTCCTGGATGCGTTTTTAGGGTATCACCAAATCAAGATGGCGGTGAAAGATGTAGAGAAGACATCCTTTCTGACCCCGTGTGTGGTGTACTGCTACACTTGCATGCCCTTTGGACTGCGCAACGCGAACGCGACCTTTCAGCGGTTGATGCACATCGCCTTAGGGCGGCAGCTCGGGAGAAACACGGAGGCCTACGTTGACGACATTGTGGTAAAGTCTCGGGAGGCAAGAACCTTGATCCAAGATCTGGAGGAGACCTTCGCGAGCCTGTGCCAGGTGAACTTGCGACTTAACCCGGAGAAGTGTGTGTGTTCAGCGTCCCTTCCGGCAAGCTGTTGGGGTTCCTCGTGTCCCATAGAGGGATCGAGGCAAACCCAGAGAAGATCAAGGCCATTGAGGACATGAGCCCACCGCAGACCCTCAAGGAAATGCAGAAGCTGGCTGGTCGAGGGACTGCGTTGGGATGCTTCATCTCCAAGCTGGGAGAGCGCGCCTTACCCTTCTTCAAGCTGATGAAGAAGAAAGGCCCATTCGAGTGGACCCCGGAGGCCGACCGAGCTTTTCAAGACCTCAAGAGATACCTGACCAGCCCTCCGGTGATGGTGGCGCCGCGACCTCTCGATCCTCTAGTACTCTATCTTGCCGCCACCCCGTACTCCGCCAGCGTGGTGCTGGTGGCAGTTCCGGAAGAGCACCAAGACAAGGGCGCGTCGCGCCAAGCTACAGCCAAGGTAACGCAAGATCAAGAAGGCGCAACAAGAGCTGCAGGGACATCAATTGGGAACCAAGCTCGGCAGGATGACGCCGCCGAGATCCAGGCCGGCGATCAGGCGCCGGAGGTTCCATCACCTCAGGAGATATCCCAGCTTTCGCAAGACACGAACCCCACCGACGCACCAGCCCTCGTCGAGCACCCGGTGTATTTCGTCAGCACGGTGTTGCGGGACGCAAGGGCGCAGTACCCCATGCCCCAAAAGCTCCTTCTCACACTCTTGGTGGTCTCGCGCAAATTGCGGCACTACTTCCAGGGCCACCCCATCAAAGTCGTCTCAGCCTACCCATTGGAGAGAGTGCTCAGGAGCCCCAACTCTGTTGGAAGGGTCGCTGAGTGGAACATCGAGCTGCATGCATTCTAATTGGAGTTCAGCACTACCGGAGTCATCAAGGGAGCTGCGCTTGCTGATTTCATGGCGGAATGGACGAATGCCCCAACGCTGGAAATAGGCGAGGACCGGTCCACCTCACCGGGAAGTGAGGCGCCCGACGGCTGGGTCATGTATTTTGATGGTGCCTTCGCGCACCAGGGCGCGGGGGCTGGAGCAGTACTCGTCTCGCCCACTCAAGACAAGCTCTAATACATTGTACAACTCTGCTTCCAGCAGGGCGAGAAGGTCTCCAACAACATCGCAGAATATGAAGGCCTGAAAGCCGACCTGAAAGCTGCGGCAGCCCTGGGAGTGAAGCGTCTCACTGTCAAGGGCGACTCGTAGCTCCTCGTCAATTTCTCCAACAAAGTATATATGCCAAAGGACGAGCACATGGAGGCATACCTCGCAGAAGTATGCAAGATGGAGAAGCAGTTCCTGGGCCTGGAGTTACAGCACGTGCCTCGTGGCACCAACAAGGAAGCTGACGACATCGCCAAGAGGGCGTCCAAGCGGCAGCCCCAAGAGCCTGGCGTCTTCGAGGAGCGGCTCTTCAAGCCGTCTGCAACGCCGCCACTTTCAAGGACAGCTCAGCCTCGGGAGGAGCTTCCGCAGCCGCTTGCCACAGGAGCCCCAGCCTGTGGCCCGACTTCGGGAGCGCGCCTGCTTTGGCGCTCGAACCCCAGGAGGAATGCTGGACCAAGGAATTCAAGGAATAACTGATGCAAGGGATGCTGCCGGAGAAGGAGGAGGATGCGGAGCGCGTGGCCCTACATGCCATGGCATACTGCGTCCGGGACGGTGAGTTGCACAGGAAGTGACCAAATGATGTTTCACTACGTTGCATTTCCAGAGACCAGGGGAAGGAGTTGCTATCTTACATACACGGTGGGGACCGCGGGCACCACTCGTCATCACAGACCCTCGTCGGCAAGGCATTCTGCAGCGGATTTTACTGGCCCACAGCGCTCAACAACGCAGCCGAGCTGGTGAAGTCTTGTGAAGCCTGCCAGTTCCATGCCAAGCAGATCCATCAGCCAGCTCAGGGCCTCCAGACCATACCACTCACATGGCCGTTCACGGTCTGGGGGCTGGATATCTTGGGCCCATTTCCTCGGGCGCCAGGGGGCTACCGCTACCTCTACGTCGCCATCGACAAGTTCACCAAGTGGGCAGAAGTGGAAGCCGTCCGGACCATCCCAGCTAGATCCGTGGTCAAGTTCATCAAGGGCCTCGTGAGCCGTTTCGGGGTCCCCAACCACATCATCACCGACAATGGCTCACAGTTCACCAGTAACCTCTTCAAAACATACTGTGCTAACCTTGGAACGCAGATCTGCTACGCTTCGGTGGCGCACCCCAGGAGCAATGGCCAGGCCGAACGCGCCAACGCAGAGGTCCTGAGGGGCCTAAAGACCAAGACCTTCAAGAAGAAGCTCGAGGCCTACGGCAGGGGCTGGCACGATGAGCTCCAGTCCGTGTTGTGGTCCATCCGCACCACTGCCACCAAGCCGACGGGCGAGACTCCGTTCTTCCTCGTCTACGGAGCTGAAGCGGTCCTCCCTCACAAAGTCAAGCATCACTCTGCACGGGTCCTAGCGTTTGATGAAACGCGGCAGGATGCCACACGGGGGATGGACCTTGTGCTGGGGAAGGAACATTGCCGCAAAGCTGCACTGAGGGCGGCAAGGTACCAGCAGGCGCTGCGGCAATGCCACTGCCGCAACATCCGCTCCAGGACGCTCGAGACGGGTGACCTCGTCCTGAGACGGGTCCTCTATAGGGAAGGGCTGCATCCTAGGTTCTCGGACTAAGGTAACCCCTTTAACTCTGATATTACTATTCATCCAACCTAACTTTAAGGGGCATCCTACATAATGCTCTGCTAGAATCATACTCGTCGATTAGGAAGAGAGGTGTGAGACAATGCATGAGAGACAAGCCTAAAGATAATGTGCGTACAGGAGACACGTAGGCATGTCTATGTATATAGAAAGGGTCGATGGGGATTATGCGTGTGTGTATGCTTGTGAGAGGAAGGGTGCTTGTGATAAAGGTAAGTGAAAACAGTCGTAAATGGTTATGAGAGGGAGGGAGGGTTATATCGAGAGCATGTGTGCGAGAAAGACACCTCGGGAGAGAGTGTGTGAGCATGTGTGAGAGACCACCAATGGAGAGTGAAACTACACATAAAAGGCTGTTGTACACATTGATTAAAGATATAAATTTTATCCAAATATTAGGATGGGATCATGACATTTGCAATTCGCGGAAGGAACGGTCATTGATCCATCGGACACCTAGATTCTATCGATTTTGAGCATGTCTATGTTATTATTCGACACAATTGATCCACATAGTTAGTATTTTGAACTCCAGACAATGCATCGCTTTAGCAATCGAATATAAATGAGTGTATAGTTCATGTTGTGTGTGTAAAGCACATTATACATACGAAAGTTACACAATGAACATTATAAATAGCTACCTATGAACTAGCATACATTTGAATTCAACTTAAGGTGGTTTACAAAAATCGAATTCAACATGAGGTCCATTCAATTATTTGAATTTGATATCATGGCATTTGTAAATCATACCTAAATTATGGGGGCACCAATCTTTGCTCTGATTTTGTACATAATAGCATATGTAGTCGTGTACAAAATAGATTCAAATTTAGCTCCTCCATTCCAAAATAATCGTAGTTATAGGATTTTCAAGTGTCAAAATTTCAAAAAGAAGCGGATAATTTAATGAGGTTTTCAAACATACAAGGTCAAATTTAACGTTGTCTATTTAGGTCAATCCTCAAAGTTCGAGAGTACTCTAAACGTGAATGCTTGTGTTTCAAAATTCCGAATGAAGCGCCATAATGTCGGGGATATACCCCGCGGTATGACCCGGCCAGATGTATAACCCGGCCGGACTTGGCGACTCACTAATGACCCGCCCTGACTGGACGACTCACTAAGTGACCCGCCTGAGCCTGGCGACTTATGGGTGACCTGGAAGCGGATCAAAGGAGCGACAAGACCCGGGGGTCCAAGAGGCTCAAGGCCCAGAAGGCCGGCTACGTTATGGTAGGCCGGCTTAAGAGGAAAGGCGTGAGGAATATCTCCTTTACGAGGAAGCAAGACCCGGACTTGTAATCAACTTGTAAGAGAAGATAGACTAAGTCCTGACACCAAGGACATCTGCCATGACAATTCCACGACAGTTGGCGCCCACCGTGGAGCCAGACGCACGGTGGTGTTGAGTTCTTGGAGGGATCTTTTCTAGGGTTTGAGAAGTTCGCAATTTTCCGGTTCAACTAAAGCCGGCGTGGAAGATTCACATCAACGTCAAGTTCGTTAGATCCAAAGTGGGGGAGTTTCCGTTTGGTTCAGCAAGGATTCATCGGATCTGATGGGTGCAAATCATAGATACGTACAAGGGCAAATTTCCAGTCAAGTTATCCGATCAGACGAGGGATCGGGCACTATTTGGAAATTGATTAGCCTTATATCTGATGAATCAAACAAGGTAGAAGACAAAAAGACCAAAAGCAATTACGTTCCCAATCCAAAAAAGGAAACAAACCACGACCCGGAAGTTTGGGCGTGAAACTCGTTTTGACTGTTTTCCATCGGGCCGGTGGCCCCTGAGCCGCCGCGGCTCTCCATGTCCGAGTCCGGGTCTGCCTCCACTTGCGAGCCAGCCTGCCGCGTCAAATCATCGGGTCGTCTCTCTTGGTTCCCTCTGGGCTGCCCCCGTGATGAGCCGACCTGTTGACCAGCGAGGCTCACGTCATTTTTCTGCTGCGGCCCCGCGCATCCACCGGACCAGTCTCAGGAGGCTGGTTGACTGACAGGATATTTTCTAGGGTTAAAGTGGAACTCAGCCATATTGCAAAATTATATATGAACACTACTTATGAGCAATCCGTCATCCGAACAAATCAGGTGATATTCATCTAAAGTTTATTTTTCTTAACACATATTGTTTTTATCAAAGAACAATTACTTAGTCTTGTAATATTTTTGCAGGACCATTACGAAAAGGTGTCGCCTAAGGGGGCGCATCAACATCACTTTTTGCATTGGTGTCTGTCCGTGCTAGGATGCTCGGCGGATATACGTGCAAGTTGTCGCCCCGATGTTCGGATTGCATCCATCTGCACCTGTTGCCGATTCATGCATCTACACCGGTTAAACAACATCACGTTTGACTCGCCGCTCGCGCCGCTTTACAAACGCCATGGACGACTCGTCCATCTGCCCTCACGACGGCTCACGCGTCCGCACCGGTTCACGCGTCCGTACTGGCTTACAATGCCACGGCCGACTCATCTGTTGTTCGGGCAAATCAGGTGATATCCCTCTAAGTATAATTTTAGCACATATTGTTTTTGTCAGAGAGCAATTACTTTGGTCTTTGCATTTTATATGCAGGACAATTGGTCATTGCAAAGTCGATGGCCGGATCATGGATATATAAATTGCGTAATTACTGTCATGGGCTAGCATATGACCGGGCCACAAGGATCAAAGAATATGTGTGCAAGACGCCGCCCTTGTGGCCCGGACTACTTCGACTCACCGGGACCGCACCCACGATTAACTTGCCCGTCCGTGCAGGTTTACAACACCGGTGAAGATTTTCCCCGTCCGCACCGGCTTACAATGCCGCGGCCGACTCATCTGTCGGGGCCGCCACTGATGCTGCGGTCGTCTCTGCCGTCCGTCTCTCGCGGCCTGGTCTACATCAACACACTGGGCCGCACCTGTCAGCATGAGCTGTTTACTGAGTATGAGCAAGTCACTGCTTGGGAAGCCGGTTTTCTCTTCCAACAAATTGGAGGCAAATTATCATATATTATCAAACGCCGTCTGCACTGGATGGCTCAATGGGCAGGCACACAAATTGCCGCCACTACAGTTTGATTAAGCTTCAAACAACCAGTTGGAGGGAACCATTGGCCGAGTTGCTGACACGGCTCATACGGGATCATTTATAACCCGCCGCAGTCACCTCAACCTTCTGTGGATTCACATCGCGTTATCAACGCCAATGATATACACCTCCTGCTATGGTCAAATATGGAGAATCTCAAGCCAACTCTTTGAGTCATCTTGAGACTCGGGGGCTACAATGGTATAGCTCGGCAAAATTAGCCGGTTTCAATGAATTCAAGAACTCCGGGTCATTGAAGGGAAGATAACCCGGCCCCGGAGGCTACTCTTTATTGGCGAATATTTAAAGGCCGTCAGAAAAATTTCCGGCTCAAAATGAAGATTCCAGTTTAAAATATAGCTCAAGAGACATCTCTCTCCCGCAAAGCTTTGAAGCTATCAAATCTGGTTCAAAATCCGGCTCAAGGTAAATTTGTCTTTCACAAAGTTTTGAAGTTTTTAAATCTGGTTTAAAGTTCCGGATTCAAAAAGATTTAAATCTCTCGCAAGTTCGAGTTCTCAGAAAAATTAAAGGTTGCCAAAAGAACTTGCTGCCATGATGCGCGGTTCAAACTTGGATATCCTGCCTTACGGCTTATCTTATTATGATCACTTGGGGGCTTCCTGCTCATCGAGCATAGCTATCAATACCCTCTTGATCGGCGCAATGCCAAAATTTATATGGTCACTTGGGGGCTTCCTGTTCAAACATAGGTCGTATTCGAACCAAAGAGAACATAGTTGTCGATACCCTTTTGATTGGCAAACTGCCGAACCTACTTGGGGGCTTCTTGATCGTATCCGAATCATAGCTCAACCCCTTTCAGAATCGACGTGGATCGTATTCGAATCAGCATTGTTAAACAACTCTCAAGGTCATTTGGGGCCTTCCTGTTCAAACATAGGTCGTATTCGAACCAAAGAGAACATAGCTGTCGATACCCTCTTGATCGGCATCGCCAAAGCCACTGGGGGCTATATGATCGTATTCGAATCTTAGCTTAACCCCTTTGGAATGGTTTACTGATCGTATCTGAATCAGAAGCCTCAAAAAGTTATATTCTGTCTCTGGTAAAGTTTATTGCAGCCACAATTACTTAACTTGAGACCTTTTTGGGATTATATCTCAAATATATATAAGTGTTTTATTCTTAACCCGGCTTGACTTTTGACTATAAGTCGCCAGTTTATGACAATCATCATCAATGTGGAAGCATTGGCTTCTAAGGATTGGGTTATCACCCTTACTGCACAGGTTATGTAAGCCGGCACTACAAATTCAATATCACAGTAGTTAATGTGAGATATTATGACCTGCCCTGGTTTTGACGCTAAGTCGCTAGGGCATATGTTGTTTAAACTCTCTGCAGGATTTGCAGAAATATGACATGTAAATGATTAAGTTCAAGCTCATTACCAAAGTTGATGCTTCAAAATGATTATCCGTTCTGGATTTTTCTCAAAAGGCTATAAGCCGCCGGGTCATGAAAATTCTGGTTTACAATGAAGGCGTATTGAATCGCCATCGGCCAAGAGTCGCCGGGATTTAAACTCCGGATTTACTTGTCAACAGATAAGGTATTTGAATTCTTTAAATAGCCAACATGGCTGGATTTTCAATGATGATATTTAATGATTGAGGTTTTCATACCGGATTATATTATTCAAATTTTGAATAGCCAACATGGCTGGATTTCTATTATGATTATCAATAACCAGTATTATGATTGAGGTTTTCAAAGTCGCTTTAGCGCCACAGCTATTATCTTTATCAATGGGCATGATTTATTTTACAATGGAGGAAATAGTCCCGAGTCGCTGCAGGCTTACGACCCGGCACTTGGGGGCTACATTATTCAAGTTGAGGTTACATCAAATATGCAAGTCTCGTGTCGCTGCAAGCATGCACCATGACACTTGGGGGCTAATGCAAAGTCATTTTTATTGGCCTTATTGAAGACCCGACTCATCCCATTGTAATGAGCCGGCCCTTGGGGCTACCAATTGCTCCTGTTAAAATTCAAGATACACAAGCCTTATTCCATTATATATTGAAGGATCCACTACTCAGTTGGTAAAGCATAAAGCTCTTAACCTTGTGGACGTGGGTTCAAGCCCTAGGATGGGGGTTACATCATATGATATTATTTTCAATGAAAAGTCCCAGCTTAGTATTATCTTACTAAGCCGGCCCTTGGGGGCTACACGTTACTGCTCAAATTTACATCATCATATTTACAAAGTCCCTGCTCATTATTACATAATGACCCGACACTTGGGGGCTAATGCATATTGCTCTTTGCTTAAGACAATTCTAGGATGACCCGGCTACACTACTATGACTATAGCCGACTCATGGGGCTACACAACTAGATTTCATTTAAAGCCATGGTGATAAGTCCCGGCTTATTCATGCTGATTAAACCGGCCCTTGGGGGCTACAGGTATTATGGATATAAGGGAGAAATATCTTCAAATTTTCAGTTTGAGTAAATCAGATTGACCCGGTGTCTGCAAAAATCATAAACCGGCGTCGGCGACAATTATGACTCGGCATCATCTATTTATAACCCAGAAATTTTGGTAATCATAAACCGGCAAGTTTTATATCTCAAGTCGGCTGAATATAAGTTGAATATTTGAAGACCAATATTTTTGTCAAGTCAGAGCATTGAAGGCCGACTCAAGTGGATGCTTTATTTACAATATTTTTTCTACAAGCAAATTGACTACGAAGTTGGTCCATTGAGCTGGATTTTCCAGAAGGAGGAGATGACAAGGACTTAAGGATGATCAAGTGCCGGCTTACAAGAATATTTAACCCGGAGTGCAACCTGTCAATTTGTTCTTGTGTTTATGTTGCAGATCAGTTTAACATGGATAAATCCAAATTAAACTTGGGGGCTAATGTCGGGGATATACCCCACGGTATGACCCGGCCAGATGTATAACACGGCCGGACTTGGCGACTCACTAATGACCCGCCCTGACTAGACGACTCACTAAGTGACCCACCCGAGCCTGGCGACTTATGGGTGACCTGGCAAGCGGATCAAAGGAGCGACAAGACCCGGGGGCCCAAGAGGCTCAAGGCCCAGAAGGCCGGCTACGTTATGGTAGGCCGGCTTAAGAGGAAAGGCGTGAGGAATATCTCCTTTACGAAGAAGCAAAACCCGGACTTGTAATCAACTTGTAAGAGAAGATAGACTAAGTCCTGACACTAAGGACATCTGCCGTGACAATTCCACGACACCAATGTTTGGTAGTACAAGGAAATTACTTTCTAATAACTCCGACCCGTGAAACCTACCGGCCCGACGTCCAAAGGTCTAAACCGGGGTAGGTTTGTAGCTTCATCTAGACGCCACACAACCACCTCCGAAAAACATTCATACACAATGGCCGCCTAAGCACACATGCGCGCAGCCGAAATCGCTCCCGCCCACTATTTCGGACACCTGGGATTACCATTCTACCCCTGACCCGTAGTAGGTCCGAAATTTAAGAGGGGGGAAAGTTTGTACTTTCCCCAAATTTCAAACAAGCGCGTCCCATCTTCTATTCAAAAAAGCCAAAAACAAGCGCGTCCCAGACCAAAACATGGTTCTCCCCCTTCCCCCCCCCCCCCCCGCCCACCTATCTGATTTCCCATTCATACTCTGTGGGCGCAAAAACTACCTCTCCACCAGCCACGAAACCCCCGCGTCCTCTGTCTGCCACCCAATCCCACCCATCAACCGCCGCCCTCCTCCATCACGCCGGAGCCGATACCCCGACGCCGTCGTCCATCGCAACCTCAACCGCAACACCCTCCATGGCTAGTAGTTGAAGCCGAGGCCGAGCCGTCCGTACCCGAGCCAGTTCAACCACGCTGTCCTGCGCCTCACCGCTGCCGCTCCAACTTCGCCACCCTCCACCGCACCGGAGTTGTTCCTGCTATGACGTCCTTCGCCACCTCGGATCTGCTTCCCCTCTACTGATATACGGCCACGGCAAAACAGTCAACAATTTGGCCATGGGTTTGTTCAAGGATACACGGTTCTCCAAAACATCAGTTCCCCCGGGAGAAAAAAGAAGATCGCCACGACATATGGAGGAGACCACACTGGCAACCGATAAGGGTACTCCTCTTCCCTTATTCGTGCAAATCTTACGTGTCTGCTTGCACGGTATTCATCCCATAGAAGACACTAGTTGACCGCTTCTTCTTGATACTAGATGTTCCTAGTAACTCGCGACGCACAAGGTTTCTCCTCATATACTATTTCACCTTAGCTAGAGGTCCGTCGCCCCCCTGAATTTCAATTCCTAGTCAGTTGATTCCCAATTAACGGAAGCATTCCCCAGCGTAACAGGCGCTAGTCCGCATATTACGTCGGGGAAGCAGCGCCTCAGTGTTTATCTTAGGGGCATGTGGGGCCTAGAGCTATTGGCGCCCGACCTGGAGGTCGGCCGAGATTAAAGGGATGGCCTAGGGGCGCTGCGAAGCATGGCGGTGGTGTGAGTTCGAGGGGGGCGGGGGGCGGAGGCAGGGGTCTGGGCCGGTGGTTGCTGGCGGTTCAAGAAAGATCGTCAACAGTGACTGGCGGGAGGTAGACGAAGGCCATCTGCCCGTTCCTTATAGATCGGACGGTTCATTAAAAAATCGATTGACCTATTTATTTTCAGTCGATTGTTATCTTGATATGACCACATGTGGTGGTGTGCTGGAGGAGTACCTGCATTTCCTGTGCTCATATATTACAAAATCATATGTAGTAGAATCTAATTTTGTTTGCCATGCAATGTTGTAGAGCTATCATATGTCTCCTGTCATTTATTTTTCAGCCACCTGCTATCTGCTACTTTTATAGTGCACTAGTTCTCCACACACTTCACCCATTCTCTCACTATTGTGTTTTTATGCAAGGGTATTTCAGAGTCTGCCTTGAGAGAAGCACAAAAGAAAAGAGAGAAGTTGATCAGCTTTCTACGGGGGTAAGCACGGCACGTTACAGTGCTATAAAGGGTGCAGTGTCAGTAGATGGAGACGGTAAACGTAGCTCTGGAGTTTATGACCTCGCTCGCAATGAACCACCATCCCAGGTGCTTGCTTTAACTTCGCGGTGTCATATGTGTTTGCATGTTCCATATGGTGTCTAGCTTGTATTCGAAAGGCCGAAGTCGGTCTTTATTAAGATAATGAAAGATATTTTTTACATGAACCACCATCCCGTGAGCACCAGAAGACAAATAGCTAGTCAGAGCACTGGCCGAGCCAGTGACAAGCCCAGCAAAGACATGCATCACCTGGAAGCCAACTAAAAAGCCGCGATGGTGGCGAAGCAGCCCGCCTCCCACTAGGCTCCCAGGTCCTAGATGATCATGCTCACCACTCCAACCATATGTCTAGCTTGTATTGCTTCCAATTTGGTTAAATTGCATCTGCTTAGCTTACACATTATACCTTTGAATATGACATGCCTTTCTGTTTTTGGTACATACTAGTACATTTGTGTATTAACCATGTTCTTACATCAAACTAATGTTCTTGTGTATCCCTCATCAATCACTTGTGATGAGGCAGTCAGGCAAGTGTATCCCTCATCAATCACTTCTAATTTTGTTGAATTCCATCTGCTTACTTTACACATTATACTTGAATAAGATACATGTTCCTGTTTCTAGAACATACAATATCTGTCTATCACACCATGTTCTTACATCAAATTACTACTATTGTGTAACCTGCAACAATCACTTATCATAAGACATGTTTGACTTTGGAGTGTGATATAGGTTACATCTCGCATTCTTTTCTAGCTTGTACTACTAATTTGTTGAAATGGCACTTATGACGAGACAGTTTTAACTTGGTAGAGTGATATTCGTTGCATCTTTCATATGGTGTCTAGCTTTCATTGCTTCTAATTTGTTGAAATGCCTTCTCCTTAGTTTACACATCATAAGCTGTGAATATGCAATGCTATGGATATGCGATGGGACTAATGACGAGAGACCTTTAACTTGATAGTGTGATGTTGTTTGCATCTTGCATATGATTTATTTCTTGTACTGCTTCACATTTGTTTAAACGACATTTATGATGAGACACTGTTAACTTAGCAGAGCGATATTTGTAGCATCTTTCATATGGTGTCTACCTTCCATTGCATTGCTTCTAATTTAGTGAAATGTCTTCTGCTTAGTTTACACATCATAGTTCTGGTTATCTCATGCCGTCCTGTTTTTCTTACATATTACATCCTCCTATCATGTGGTTGTCTAACGTCAAACTTCAGTTCGTCTGTATCACACATCAATTTGTTCTGAAGAACTAAATTGTTATTCGTTTTTCTTGTCGGCTTGACTTAACATGGCACAGAGAAAGAGGAAGCAAGACAGAACGACATGGAAAGGGAAGCGGAAGAATCCTGCAGATTCTACTGGTACTGATGGTGCAATAGAAGGTCAAAGTCCAGTGGAAAATTGTACCAGCAGGGTATCCCGTGCTACACGAGCTGCAGAACAAGCCAAACAGAAACAAATAGCTGCCACCAAACAAGCAGAGACAACCCTAGTTGTTGCAACACCTTCCACAGTACCACCAGCTGCACGATTTACTCGTTGGTCAACTCAGCTAGCAGCACGTTCCCAAGCTCCCTTGCCACCTGACACTACTTCTGAAGCACTCTTGACACAAGATGAGTTGGCAAGATCAGATGAACCTTGTGAGCTTCAACAGCAAGAAGGTAGTTGCTGGAGTCAAGTTATAGTTGCATGCTTCTTTATATGTAGTCTCACAGTTTGATGTACACTAACACTTCCTATGTTTGTTGTTGGACTAGAACCTAGGCGCAAGAGGAAAAACACATCAGGGATAATGCTCGATAGGTTAACTAAATCTAGAGGAGGAAGAATGGAGATCCGTTTTGAGGCAGGTTTAAAAAGGCCACGTGATGCTACAGAGTCAGCCAAGTTAGTATCAGAGACAGCAGTTGCTGTTAGGTGTCATGTACGTATCCTCCCAACATGGATTTAGTACAAGAATGACAAAGACGAAACCCAGTTCAACACCTTCCTCGACCATTTATCTGTAAGTATGGTTATGTATGGAAACTAGTAATATCATTTTGCTCTGTCCAATACTTTCTAGGTTGCTGATAATGAGACTCCCATAATTTTCAACAGATGAGGTTCAAGTTGGATAGCCAAGATGATGCAACCAGACAAGTTTGCACCCATGTTTTCAAGTCTGCTCTACGACAGTATCGGTATAACTTGAGGAAAACTCACTTTGAAGGCAAGGCTAACAGTGAACTTGCCCAAACATCTCCAGTGGAAAATATATCTGATGAAGACTGGAGAGGCCTCGTTAAACACTGGTCCGATCCGAAGTATCAGGTACATTATATATATGTGATCGGATCACATGTTGAAGTCCTATTTATGCATGTGCCACACAAATCTATCTTCTTGTAGGTGAACTATTCAAAGAACAAGGCCAACCGTACGAAAGTGAAATTCCAACAAACGACAGGATCTCGTAGCTATATTGCACACTGCGAGGCTCTTGTAATTAGCTGTTGTTTCACTCTTTTCGCTGTACCATATTATCAAATCTATATTGACTTGTTCCAAATGCAGAGGAAAGCCCGCAAGGACCAAAAAGTACCTGAACCAAATGCTGTGGAAATCTTCAAGGACTGCCACACCAGCAAGAAGAAGGGCATGACTACACCAGTCGAAGCCACTATTGTAAGTCCTTAATCCTCATGCCTTTTAACTACTACTTACTCTGACTTGTGCCTTGAACTGCATGGTTTGCAGCCAATGTCTATTACTCTTTTCAATTTTATACACAATTGTCTTAGCGTATCATTGCACCTTACAAGGTTTAAAAGAGAGGAGTGATGTTCCTTTGATCTTGACCTGTAATCTAGTTCCGTGCTGGACTTGCCCACACAATGTTATGATTGCATGTTTGTCTGTTCTCAGTTGTTTTGTGATATGAATGATGTCATACTATGCTTACCGTATTATAAACTTCGTCTCTTTATCCTTAGCCCTCAATACAATATGAAGAAATAGACAATACATTAGCGATGGTACATGGTCATATGTTTGGAACCTGGTTTCATTATGTACTTTGCAATAAAATACAACTAATATTTTACATGGGTTCACCAGAATAAGTTCTGTATATAGACCAAAGCTATTTTTTTGGTTTTGCTGCCTCCTTAATATCTTATATTCTGGTACTACTAATGTAAAACCTCAACTTTTCAGCGAGCTATGGAAAAAATGGTGGAACCGCCACCTTCACGAGGCAACTATAACCGCAATGTCAGCTCTTGCTGCACTGGGTCAGTACCTGTCCACTAACAGTGCCAAAAGCACGTTCCTGCGTAATACTGGGTTGGTTGTTAAGGCAATCTTGTCCAAACTGCCTCATGATCAAGATATGCAAGCTCAAAACAATGTTGTATCTGCGCTCCGGACACAAGTCCATTCCCTAACAGAGACCCTTTGTGAAACAAGGAGAGACATTGTTCGATGTTGTCAAGATATCCATGGTTCTGAAACCAGACTATCAGACATTTGCTATGTTGTTCAGGAGCCTAGGAGAACTGAAGGCGAAGGTTATGGTGCTCCATCGGACAATACAGCATGAAAACATAACAATCAAGTCAAATGGATTAAGCTTCTGAACTTCTGGTGGTGCATTTATCTGCTAGACTGTTAACTTTTATGCCAACCTTCCTTTTGTTTTATAGTTGTAATTTGTTTTTGTGTGATACAAAATTTGTTCTTAACGTGCAGCCACCGGCTGAAGAAAACATCAACCATTTTTGTATAGTGTAGGGTGTTCCCTATATTTGCACTGGTGGCAAACTTTGATGCCCAGTGGATGTAATATGTGTAATAGTCGTGATAGCCTAGCGTAAGTTGCTTGCTTATTTATTTCCTTATTGTCTTGTTTATTAGTTTTCTTGTAATCAGTGCAGTTCTTTTTCCGCGGTTTGCTAGTGGCCGCAATAACCTATTTTTTAAAACTAGGCCACATTAACCATGGGCTACATATTTACTGTAGTTAACATGGGCCTCCTACGGGCTGTAGAAACAATGGGCCTTCTACGGGGCGTAGAGACAATGGGCCTTCTACGGGGCGTAGAGACAATGGGCCTTATACGGTTCGTAGACACAATGGACCTTCTATGGACCGTATCATCAATGGGCCTTCTACGGGCCGTATGATCGGTTGGCCAAACATGGGCCAATAACAGACCACATTATGGTCGTAAATGGGCTAGAGTTGAAATCGTCCATTCATGGGCCGACCATAACGGGCCGTCGTTAATCGGTCGTATTTGATGACGCTATGAAAATGGCCCAACGTATTAACGGGCCACAAACGGGCCGACTGTAACCACGGGCTGAATTTGGCCCACAAACAGAAAATGACAGTAACGGGCCATAAGTAAACGAATGCTGGAAATGAGCCCAAGAATAAATGGGCCCTGAGAAGGCCGAAAGATAACATGGGCCGGAAACGGCCCAACGGAATAATGGGCCATTAATTGGTATAAAGTGATACACTGTTCATTATGGGCTAGTTTTACCACGGGGCATTAAAGGGCCGAGGGTTACTAAGGGCCTCATATGGACCAAAAGACGTCATGGGCCATACATGGGCTGGAAGTTAAAATGGGCTAGAATTATATTGGACGGCCCAGATGACGCTACTAGGCCTAATTCGGATAGGCCGTAAATGGGCCCTGGATTAGCGGGCTGTAAATGGGCTATATGCGAATAGGCTGTTAACAGGCTTGCCGTGGGCCGGCCCGCCACCTTTTGACCAAGTCAAACGGGCCGGCCTTTTCACAGGAATGGGCCTCTGTTGGGCCGTGCCACGTGTCGACGTATCATAGGTGCTTTGGGTCCAATGAGTGGATGACATCTGTCCCAACGGTGAGCCGACACGTGTTTCCTCCAGCCAATGATGATTTTACACATGGAAAATCCCCATTGGTCGGGGCTGTTAACGGGTTATCGGATCCAAAACCGGACTCGATAGCTTAAGGCGTTCCGTTACAGTGGATGCCACGTGTAGGTCACCCTTGACGAAAGCACTTCTGTGACGCGTGATTTATCGTCATGGAAGTGGACACTTCCGTGATAATAATTTTGGTAATGTCATGGAACCCTTCTACGACAGCACAGTTATGACTATCTTGATTTTGTCATAAATTTGTCATGGATGTACATGCATGACAGAAAACGTGACCTACTGTGACAAACACGTATCATCATGGAAGTGTATTTTTTTGTAGTGAAAGGTATCTCCCACTTTGAATCCCAATATATCTTGCGATGATAAGAATGATGCTGATGTTGGTAATGATGAAGAGAATGATAATGTTGCCTCCTTAAAAATTAAGGGGTAAATGATTTTTAAAGCTCTTTATAAGAATAAAATTGCTCGTTCCAACTTCATGGAAATCATGTCTATCGCTATCGAGGGCAAGAAATATATTGATGAGTGATACGTCTCCAATGTATCTATAATTTTTTATTGTTCCATGCTATTATATTATCTGTTTTGGATGTTTTACATGCATTAATATGCTATTTTATATTATTTTTGGGACTAACTTATTAATCTAGAGCCCAGTGCTAGTTTCTGTTTTCTCCTTGCTTTTGAGTTTCGCATAAAAGGAATATCAAACGGAGTCCAAACGGAATGAAACTTTGTGATGATTTTTCTTGGACCAGAAGACACCCCGGAGACTTGAGAACCAAGTCGGAAGAGCCACAAGGCAGTGACAAGGGGGAAGGGCACGCCCTAGGGGGTGGGAGCGCCCCCTGCCTTGTGGGCCCCTCGTAACCCCATCACCTACTTCTTCCTCCTATATATTCACATATATTCCAGAAACATCAAATGAAGCCATGAAACCACTTTTCTGCCGCCGCAACCTTCTGTACCCGTGAGATCCCATCTTGGGGCCTTTTCCGGCATCCTGCCGGAGGGGGATTTGATCACAGAGGGCTTGTACATCAACTCTATTTCCCTTCTAATGAAGCGTGAGTAATTTACCATATACCTACGGGTCCATAGCTAGTAGCTAGATGGCTTCTTCTCTCTCTTTGATTCTCAATACCATGTTCTCCTAGATGTTCTTGGAGATCTATCCGATGTAATCTTATTTTGTGGTGTGTCTGCCGAGATCCAATGAATTGTTGATTTATGATCAACTTATCTATGAATATTATTTGAATATTCTCTGAATTCTTATATGCATGATTGGATATCCTTGTAAGTCTCTTCGAATTATCGTTTGGTTTGGCCAACTAGATTGGTTTTTCTTGCAATGGGAGAAGTACTTGGCTTTGGGTTCAATCTTGCAGTGTCCTCACCCAATGACAAAGTAGGGGTAGCGAGGCACATATTGTATTGTTGCCATCGAGGGTAAAAATATGGGGTTTTCATCATATTGCTTGAGTTTATTCCTCTACATCATGTCATCTTACTTAAAGCGTTACTCTGTTCTTCATGAACTTAATACTCTAGATGCAGGCAGGAGTCGGTCGATGTGTGGAGTAATAGTAGTAGATGCAGGCAGGAGTCGGTCTACTTGATACAAACGTGTTGCCTATATTACATAATCATTGCCTTGGATATCGTCATAACTTTGCGCTTTTCTATCAATTGCTCGACAGTAATTTGTTCACCCATCTATTATCTGCTATCATGAGAGAAGCCTCTAGTGAAACCTATGGCCCCCGAGTCTATTTTTTATCATATTAGTTTCTGATCTACTATTTTGCAATCTTTTACTTTCAGGTCTATAAATAAAAAACCCAAAAATATTTTACCTTTTATTTATCTTTCTTTACCAGATCTCACTTTTGCAAATAACCATGAAGGGATTGACTACCCCTTTATAGCATCGGGTGCAAATGTTTGATTGTTTATGCAGGTATTAGCGGTTTGCGCGTTCTTCTCCTACTGGATTGATACCTTGGTTCTCAAACTGAGGGAAATAATTATCTCTACTTTGTTGCATCACCCTTTCCTTTTCAAGGGAAAAATCAACGCAAGCTCAAGAAGTAGCAATGAGTTGGAATCTCGTCTTGAGGAGCATGAGGTCACCATTGAGAAAATGGAAGGTCATGAGTGTGATTATGCTGATGAGATTGCAGACCTCTCTCAAGCTCTTGAACTTGAACAAACCACCAAGGAATCTCTTGAGGAGACTTTTGCTCTAGAATTATCTAGAGTGAGGGAATCTCATAATAGAGCTCTTGAGGTGACCAATGATTTTGAAACTAAAAATGATAAGCTTGAAGTTGCGCATGCTAAACTCCTTGAGGACTTTGAGGACCTCGAAAATGGCTCAAGGGTCATTAAGAGTGATCTCATCAAACTCACCGAGTCTCATGCTAAACTTAAAGCTTCTTATTCAAAAGTGCTTGCCAAGTTGTCTTCTCCTCTTGTTGTTAATGATGATGATTGTGCTACTAACTCTACATCTTGTGAAGCATCCATTTTGAAGGAGAATGTTGAGATAAGGGCTCAACTTGAGTTGCTATCTAGCACTTATAGGAAATAGGAAGAAAATCATGTAAAGCTCACAAGCTCTCATGATGATCTTCTAGTATCCCATAATGTGCTGAAGATAGCTCATGAGGCTATGATTATCAAGGTAACATCTAGTGAGTCTCATGTGGATACTGGCACTAATTCAAGTCAAAATGCTATCTTGCCATGTGCTAGTCCTTGTAATTCATCTACCGGTACATCTTGTGATGAATTACTTTCCTTGCCTTGTTGATCTAGTGATGAAGCCTATACTTCCTCTAGTACTTGTGTTGATACTAAGCATGTAGAGGAAATCAAAGAGCTCAAGGCCTGAGTCACTTCTTTGAAGAAAGACTTGGAAAAGTGCCATGAAGGGAAGTCCACACTCAACAATATCTTGAGTGTGCAAAAATCCCCCAATGACAAAGGTGGACTTGGATTCAACTCAAATAAGAAGAAGAAGTCCAAGAGCAACAAGAAGAAGGGCCCAGAACAACTCAAGAATTCGGCCAAGATTATTTGCTTCAAGTGTAAAATTGAAGGGCATCATGTTAGATCTTTCCCATTGAAGAAGAAGCCCATTAATGACAAGCAACAAGGTAAGATGCCACAAGTTCAATCTCATGCTCAACCACAAGATGAAGAAAGGCCACTTCCCAACAAGACTCAAGCTAATGCTTCTCTTGTTGAGAAATCAAGTGAGAAGAAAATGAAGAGTAGATGTTGCTACTTATGTCGTGAGAAAGGTCACGTCGCTTCTTCATGCACTAGTGGTAAACTATCCAACCCAGTTATTATTGATGATATGTATTCTCTTGGGAAGGATAATATTGGCAATGTGTTTGCCAAGTTTGTTGGTACTCAAAGTGGTGTCAAGAAAAGAACCATTTGGGTAGCCAAGCCTATTGTGACTAACCTCTTAGGATCCAACTTGGTTGGGGACCAACAAGCTCACACTTGATCAATAGGTGTTTTTGGAGGGCATTAGAGACTTGGCTACATTATGAAGTTTAAGGGGTCTTCATCATTCATATTATCTCAAGCCAAGTCATACGTGTTGGGGAACGTAGCATAAATTCAAAAAATTTCTACGTGTCACCAAGATCTATCTATGGAGTCATCTAGCAACGAGGGAGGAGTGGATCTACATACCCTTGTAGATCGCGCGCGGAAGCGTTCAAGAGAACGGGGTTGATGGAGTCGTACTCGTCGTGATCCAAATCACCGATGATCCTAGTGCCGAACGGATGGCACCTCCGCGTTCAACACACGTACGGAGCAGCAACGTCTCCTCCTTCTTGATCCAGCAAAGGGGGAGGAGAGGTTGATGGAGATCCAGCAGCACGACGGCGTGGTGGTGGAAGTAGCGGGATTCCAACAGGGCTTCGCCAAGCGCTGTGGGAGGAGGGAGATGTGTCATGGGAGGGAGAGGGAGGCGCCAGGGCTTAGGTTGTTGCTGCACTCCCTTCCCCCACTATATATAGGGCCAAGGGAGAGGGGGGCAGCCTTGGCCCTTCCTCCAAGGAAGGGTGCGGCCAAGGGAGGAGTCCCTCCTCCCCAAGGCACCTCGGAGGTGCCTTCCCCCTTTAGGACTCTTCCTTTTCCTTGACTCTTGGCGCATGGGCCTTTTGGGGCTGGTGCCCTTGGCCCATATAGGCCAAGGCGCACCCCCTACAGCCCATGTGGTCCCCAGGGCAGGTGGCCCCACCTGGTGGACCCCCCGGGACCCTTCCGGTGTCCCGGTACAATACCAATGACCCCGAAACTTGTCCCGATGGCCGAAATAGCACTTCCTATATATAGTTCTTTACCTCCGGACCATTCCGGAACTCCTCGTGATGTCCGAGATCTCATCCGGGACTCCGAACAACTTTTGGGTTACCGCATACTAATATCTCTATAACCCTAGCGTCACCGAACCTTAAGTGTGTAGACCCTACGGGTTCGGGAGACATGCAGACATGACCGAGATGACTCTTCGGTCAATAACCAACAGCGGGATCTGGATACCCATGTTGGCTCCCACATGTTCCACGATGATCTCATCGGATGAACCACGATGTCAAGGACTTAATCAATCCCGTATACAATTCCCTTTGTCTAGTGGTACGATACTTGCCCGAGATTCGATCGTCGGTATCCCGATACCTTGTTCAATCTCGTTACCGGCAAGTCTCTTTACTCGTTTCGTAACACATCATCCCGTGATCAACTCCTTGATCACATTGTGCACATTATGATGATGTCCTACCGAGTGGGCCCAGAGATACCTCTCCGTCACACGGAGTGACAAATCCCAGTCTCGATTCGTGCCAACCCAACAGACACTTTCGGAGATACCCGTAGTGCACCTTTATAGTCACCCAGTTACGTTGTGACATTTGGCACACCCAAAGTATTCCTACGGTATCCGGGAGTTGCACAATCTCATGGTCTAAGGAAATGATACTTGACATTAGAAAAGCTTTAGCGATACGAACTACACGATCTTTGTGCTAGGCTTAGGATTGGGTCTTGTCCATCACATCATTCTCCTAATGATGTGATCCCGTTATCAACGACATCCAATGTCCGTGGTCAGGAAACCGTAACCATCTATTGATTAACGAGCTAGTCAACTAGAGGCTTACTAGGGACATGGTGTTGTCTATGTATCCACACATGTATCTGAGTTTCCTATCAATACAATTCTAGCATGGATAATAAACGATTATCATGAACAAGGAAATATAATAATAACTAATTTATTATTGCCTCTAGGGCGTATTTCCAACAGTCTCCCACTTGCACTAGAGTCAATAATCCAGTTCACATCGATATGTGACTAACACTCAAGGTCACATCCCCATGTGACTAACACCCAAAGAGTTTACTAGAGTCAATAATCTAGTTCACATTACCATGTGATTAACACTCGATGAGTTCTGGGTTTGATCATGTTATGCTTGTGAGAGATGTTATAGTCAACGGGTCTGAATGTTTCAGATCCGTATGTACTTCGCAAATTTCTATGTCATCTTGTAGATGCAACTACTACACTACATTTGGAGCTATTCCAAATAACTGTTCTACTATATGAATCCAGTTTACTACTCAGAATAATCTGGATTAGTGTCAAAGTTTGCATTGGCGTAACCCTTTACGGCGAACTCTTTTACCACCTCCATAATCGAGAAAATTCCTTAGTCCACAAGTTACTAAGGATAACTTTGACCGCTGTCTTGTGATCCATTCTTAGATCACTCTTGTACCCCTTGACTGACTCATGGCAAGGCACATTTCAGGTGCGGTACACAGCATAGCATACTGTAGAGCCTATTTCTTAAGCATAGGGGACGACCTTCGTCCTTTCTCTCTATTCTGCCGTGGTCGAGCTTTAAGTCTTAACTTCATACCTTACAACTCAGGCAAGAACTCCTTCTTTGACTGATCCATCTTGAACACCTTCAAGATCATGTCAAGGTATGTGCTCATTTGAAAGTACCATTAAGCGTTTTGATCTATCCTTATAGATCTTGATGCTCGATGTTCAAGTAGCTTGATCCAGGCTTTCAATTGAAAAACACTTTCCAAATAACCCTATATGCTTTCCAGAAATTCTACATCATTTCTGATCAGCAATATGTCAACAACATATATTTATCAAAAATTCTATAGTGCTCCCACTCACTTCTTTGGAAATACAAGTTTCTCATAAACTTTGTATACACCCAAAATCTTTGATCATCTCATCAAAGCATACATTCCAACTCCGAGATGCTTACTCCAGTCCTCAGAAGGATTGCTGGAGCTTTGCATACTTATTAGCATCTTTCAGGATTGACAAAACCTTCCGGTTGTATCACATACAACCTTTCCTCAAAAATCGTCGAGGAAACAATGGTTTTTGGCATCCTATCTGCAAGATTTCACAAATAATGCAGTAATTGCTAATATAATTCCAACAGACTCTTAGCATCGCTACGAGTGAGAAAGTCTCACTGCAGTCAACTCCTTGAACTTGTCGGGAAACTTCTTAACGACAAGTCAAGCTTTCTTAATGGTGACATTTACCATCATTGTTCGTCTTCCTTTTAAAATCCATCTGCACTCAACAGCCTTACGACCATCGAGTTGTTCTGCCAAAGTCTACACTTTGTTTTCATACATGGATCCTCTCTCGGATTTTATGGCCTCGAGCCATTTATCGGAATCCGGGCCCACCATCGCTTCTCCATAGCTCGTAGGTTCATTGTTGTCTAGCAACATGACTTCCAAGACAGGACTACGTACCACTCTGAAGTAGTACGCATCCTTGTCATCCCACAAGGTTTGGTAGTGACTTGATCTAAAGTTTCATGATCACTATCATAAGCTTTCACTTCAATTGGTGTAGGTGCCACAGGAACAACTTCCTGTGCCCTGCCACACACTAGTTGAAGAGACGGTTCAATAACCTCATCAAGTCTCCACCACCCTCCCACTCAATTCTTTCGAGAGAAACTTTTCCTCGAGAAAGGACCCGATTCCAGAAACAATCCCTTATTGCTTTCGGATCTGAGACAGGAGGTATACCCAACTGTTTTGGGTGTCCTATGAAGATGCATTTATCCGCTTTTGGTTCGAGCTTATCAGCCTGAAACTTTTTCACATAAGCGTCGCAGCCCCAAACTTTTAAGAAATGACAGTTTAGGTTTCCCTAAACCATAGTTCATACGGTGTCATCTCACCGGAATTATGTGGTGCCCCTTTTAAAGTGAATGTGGTTGTCTCTAATGCCTAGCCCATAAAATATTGTGGTAATTCGATAAGAGACATCATGGTATGCATCATA
The DNA here is from genome assembly GCF_018294505.1 of Triticum aestivum. NCBI lineage: Eukaryota > Viridiplantae > Streptophyta > Magnoliopsida > Poales > Poaceae > Triticum > Triticum aestivum. The sequence continues at coordinate 192,473,931 of NC_057797.1, forward strand.
TCCAATGGGGTGCAGTTATGATGTTCGGACACACCATCACAGTATGGTGTTCCAGGTTGTATTAGTTGTGAAACAATTTCCACAATGTCTTAATTTTGTGCCAAACTCGTAATTCAGATATTCATCTCTATGATCATATCATAGATCTTTTATCCTCTTGTCACGACAATCTTTCTACTTCACCCTGAAATTACTTGAACCTTTCAATAATTCAGACTCGTGATTCATCAAGTAAATATACTCAACATCTACTCAAATCATCTGTGAAGTAAGAACATAACGATATCCACTACACGCCTCAGCACTTATTGGACTGCACACATCAAAATGTATTACTTCCAAAAAGTTGCTTTCTAGTTCCATTTTACTGAAAACGAGGCTTTCAGTCATCTTGCCCATGTGGTATGATTTGCATGTCTCAAGTGATTCAAAATCAAGTGAGTCCAAACGATCCATCTGTATAGAGTTTCTTCATGCATATCTACCAACAAACATGGTTCGCATGTCTCAATCCTTTCAAAAATGAGTGAGTCCAAAGATCCATCAACATGGAGCTTCTTCATGCGTTTTATACCGATATGACTTAAGTGGCAGTGCCACAAGTAGGTGGTACTATCATTACTATCTTTTGGCATGAACATGTGTATCACTACGATCGAGATTCAATAAACCATTCAATTTAGGTGTAAGACCATTGAAGGTATTATTCAAATAAACAGAGTAACCATTATTCTCCTTAAATGAATAACCGTATTGCGATAGACGTAATCCAATCATGTCTATGCTCAACGCAAACACCAAATAACAATTATTTAGGTTTTAATACCAATCTCGGTGGTAGAGGGAGCGTACGATATTTGATCAACCTTGGAAATACTTCCAACACATATCGTCATCTCACCTTTTAGCTAGTCTCCGTTTATTCCGTAGCCTTTTGTTTCGAGTTACTAACACTTAGCAACCGAACCGGTATCTAATACCCTGGTGCTACTAGGAGTACTAGTAAAGTACACATTAACACAATGTATATCCAATATACTTCTATCGACCTTGCCAGCCTTCTCATCTACCAAGTATCTAGGGTAATTCTGCTCCAGTGGTTGTTTCCCTTATTACAGAAGCACTTAGTCTCGGGTTTGGGTTCAACCTTGGGTTTCTTCACTAGAGCAGCAGCTGAATTGCCGTTTCATGAAGTATCCCTTCGTGCCCTTGCCCTTCTTGAAACTAGTGGTTTCACCAACCATCAACAATTGATGCTCCTTCTTGATTTCTACTTTTGTGGTGTCAAACATCGCGAATATCTCAAGGATCATCATATATGTTCCTGATATATTATAGTTCATCACGAAGCTCTAGCAGCTTGGTGGTAATGACTTCGGAGAAACATCACTTTCTCATCTGGAAGATCAACTCCCACTCGATTCAAATGATTGTTGTACTCAGACAATCTGAGCACAAGCTCAACAATTGAGCTTTTCTCCCTTAGTTTGCAGGCTAAGAAAATCGTCGGAGGTCTTATACCTCTTGACGTGGGCACGAGCCTGAAATCCCAATTTCAGCCCTCGAAACATCTCATATGTTTCGCGACGTTTCAAAACGTCTTCGGTGCCTCAACTCTAAACCGTTTAACTGAACTATCACGTAGTTATCAAAATGTGTATGTCAGATGTTCGCAACATCCACAGACAACGTTCGAGGTTCAGCACATTGAGCGGTGCATTAAGGACATAAGCCTTCTATGAAGCAATGAGGACAATCCTCAGTTTACGGACCTAGTCCGCATAATTACTACTATCAACTTTCAACTAAATTTTCTCTAGGAACATATCTAAACAGTAGAACTGAAGCGCGAGCTACACATAATTTGCGAAGACCTTTTGACTATGTTCAGGATAATTAAGTTCATCTTATGAACTCTCACTCAGATAGACATCCCTCTAGTCATCTAAGTGATTACATGATCCGAGTCAACTAGGCCGTGTCCGATCATCACGTGAGACGGACTAGTCAACATTGGTGAACATCTTCATGTTGATCGTATCTTCTATACGACTCATGTTCGACCTTTCGGTCTCTTGTGTTCCGAGGCCATGTCTGTACATGCTAGGCTCGTCAAGTCAACCTAAGTGTTTCGCGTGTGTAATTCTGTCTTACACCCGTTGTATGTGAACGTTAGAATCTAACACCCGATCATCACGTGGTGCTTCGGAACAACGAACTGTCGCAATGGTGCACAGTTAGGGGGAACACTTTCTTGAAATTATTATGAGGGATCATCTTATTTACTACCGTCGTTCTAAGTAAACAAGATGCATAAACATGATAAACATCACATGCAATCAAATAGTGACATGATATGGCCATCATCACTTTGCTCCTCTTGATCTCCATCTTCGGGGCTCCATGATCATCATCGTCACCGGCATGACACCATGATCTCCATCATCATGATCTATATCATCGTGTCTTCGTGAAGTTGTCTCGTCAACTATTACTTCTACTACTACAGCTAACGGTTAGCAATAAAGTAAAGTAATTACATGACGTTTATGTTGACACGCAGGTCATAAATAAATTAAGACAACTCCTATGGCTCCTGCCGGTTGTCATACTCATCGACATGCAAGTCGTGATTCCTATTACAAGAACATGATCAATCTCATACATCACATATATCATTCATCACATCCTTTTGGCCATATCACATCACATAGCATACCCTGCAAAAACAAGTTAGACGTCCTCTAATTGTTGTTTGCATGTTTTACGTGGCTGCTATGGGTTTCTAGCAAGAACGTTTCTTACCTACGCAAAAACCACAACGTGATATGCCAATTGCTATTTACCCTTCATAAGGACCCTTTTCATCGAATCCGATCCGACTAAAGTGGGAGAGACAGACACCCGCTAGCCACCTTATGCAACTAGTGCATGTCAGTCGGTGGAACCAGTCTCACGTAAGAGTACGTGTAAGGTCGGTCCGGGTCGCTTCATCCCACAACGCCATCGAATCAAGATTGGACTAGTAACGGTAAGAATATTGAACAAAATCAACGCCCACAACTACTTTGTGTTCTACTCGTGCATAGAAACTACGCATAGACCTAGCTCATGATGCCACTGTTGGGGAACGTAGCATAAATTCAAAATTTTCTTACGTGTCACCAAGATCTATCTATGGAGTCATCTAGCAATGAGGGAGGAGTGGATCTACATACCCTTGTAGATCGCGCGCGGAAGCGTTCAAGAGAATGGGGTTGATGGAGTCGTACTCGTCGTGATCCAAATCACCGATGATCCTAGCGCCGAACGGACGGCACCTCCGCGTTCAACACACGTACGGAGCAGCGACGTCTCCTCCTTCTTGATCCAGCAAGGGGGGAGGAGAGGTTGATGGAGATCCAGCAGCACGACGGCGTGGTGGTGGAAGTAGCGGGATTCCAACAGGGCTTCGCCAAGCGCTGTGGGAGGAGGGAGATGTGTCATGGGAGGGAGAGGGAGGCGCCAGGGCTTAGGTTGTTGCTGCCCTCCCTTCCCCCACTATATATAGGGCCGAGGGAGAGGGGGGCGCAGCCTTGGCCCTTCCTCCAAGGAAGGGTGCGGCCAGGGAGGAGTCCCTCCTCCCCAAGGCACCTCGGAGGTGCCTTCCCCCTTTAGGACTCTTCCTTTCCTTGACTCTTGGCGCATGGGCCTTTTGGGGCTGGTGCCCTTGGCCCATATAGGCCAAGGCGCACCCCCTACAGCCCATGTGGCCCCCAGGGCAGGTGGCCCCACCCGGTGGACCCCCCGGGACCCTTCCGGTGGTCCCGGTACAATACCGGTGACCCCGAAACTTGTCCCGATGGCCGAAATAGCACTTCCTATATATAATTCTTTACCTCCGGACCATTCCGGAACTCCTCGTGACGTCCGAGATCTCATCCGGGACTCCGAACAACTTTGGGTTACCGCATACTAATATCTCTATAACCCTAGCGTCACCGAACCTTAAGTGTGTAGACCCTACGGGTTCGGGAGACATGCAGACATGACCGAGATGACTCTCCGGTCAATAACCAACAGCGGGATCTGGATACCCATGTTGGCTCCCACATGTTCCACGATGATCTCATCGGATGAACCACGATGTCAAGGACTTAATCAATCCCGTATACAATTCCCTTTGTCTAGTGGTACGATACTTGCCCGAGATTCGATCGTCGGTATCCCGATACCTTGTTCAATCTCGTTACCGGCAAGTCTCTTTACTCTTTCGTAACACATCATCCCGTGATCAACTCCTTGATCACATTGTGCATATTATGATGATGTCCTACCGAGTGGGCCCAGAGATACCTCTCCGTCACACGGAGTGACAAATCCCAGTCTCGATTCGTGCCAACCCAACAGACACTTTCGGAGATACCCGTAGTGCACCTTTATAGTCACCCAGTTACGTTGTGACGTTTGGCACACCCAAAGTATTCCTACGATATCCGGGAGTTGCACAATCTCATGGTCTAAGGAAATGATACTTGACATTAGAAAAGCTTTAGCGAACGAACTACACGATCTTTGTGCTAGGCTTAGGATTGGGTCTTGTCCATCACATCATTCTCCTAATGATGTGATCCCGTTATCAACGACATCCAATGTCCATGGTCAGGAAACCGTAACCATCTATTGATTAACGAGCTACTCAACTAGAGGCTTACTAGGGACATGGTGTTGTCTATGTATCCACACATGTATCTGAGTTTCCTATCAATACAATTCTAGCATGGATAATAAACGATTATCATGAACAAGGAAATATAATAATAACTAATTTATTATTGCCTCTAGGGCATATTTCCAACAATACGATTCATCAAGTTTATATCTTATATCCAATGTGCCTCCTTGCGGTAACTTGTACTTAAATTGTTTACATTGAAAGTTACTTGCCCCTTTGCATGTTTTGGTTTTGTACCTTGCATGTGTTTGTATATGGTATGCTTCCAATTTACTTAACTTGAGTAATCAATTATGTGTATGTTGGTTTGCACATCATGTACATGTGAGTTGTGTGTTGAGCCTTTTGCATCTTGTTTGTATCTTAATTGGCTCTTGTGAGAGATTAATGGAATATCCCATTTTGGGGGAGTGATGTGCTTTGTGCACCTCACGGTCCCACAAATGTGTGTACATGAGGAATACCACCTAGTATTGATATTGCAAGATTATCTAGTCACTATGTGGTATGTCTTCTCATAACAAATTCAAATTCTAAATAGTCCATTAATTATCTCTTGTTGGATCCTCTTATTGCCTCTTGTTAAGTTTTCTTTGGTATCACATTATGGAGGAGTAATATGTTATGTATATTACAAGCCTAGAAAATGTGTACATTTGAGATATTGTCACCAAGAGTTGATATTGTAAATTATCGCTTGTTCCTAGGTGACATGTTAGCTCTACAAGTTGCAATTTGCTTTTTTGTTTGGTGTGAAGATGATGTTGGATATCTTTGCAATCTACCACAGGGAATTATTTCCAAATACTTCTTGTCTATTGACAATTGGTAATCTATTATGTGGTAGTGATTGGTGATCATCTTTACCTTGGTTTTTGTTTTTATTTGCCCTTATCTCTTGCCAAAGGCATTAAGCTCAATGAAATAAACATGCATCAGAAGTAAGATGTCCAAGTCTTCGAGATCAACAAGCATAGCACAGTTGCACTCACTATAAGTGAATATGAATGATGCAACTAATGGAGACAAGTGACAATGATCAAGATATATTACATGAGAGGCATGAACATATATGTCATCAACCCAAGAAAGCGAGTAAGAATGGAACATGGGTGAATCTTCGTTCAAGCCTAAACCGTAATTATTTTAAAGCACCTATTCACCCCCCCCCCTCTAGGCGACATCCACGATCTTTCAGAGGGGATTTCCCTCCTTGGTGGCAGCCCCTCCTCTCCCTGAAACCTATTATACTAGAGGATTTTGCCCTTTATAACAACACAACTTTTGGAGCTTCCTCTAGTCCTCTAGTTCTAGTTCCTGTTGAACCTAGTTGATCAATTAGAGCTTGACCTAGATCCTGGAATCCTCATAATTAGAAGCCCAATGTGGTTCTAATCTCCTCCCTCTAATTCTCCAGCGACGATTAGCTTTGGACGGTGAAGCGCTGCTAGATCGTGAAGACTGTACGCTTGTAACCAAGTACACAGGCCGAGCTTTCGGTCTTCCATTTGAGGGCGGTCCGCGTGACCGTTCATCTACGGTTTGATGGACTCCAAGTAATACACCAACTCATCTACTTCCGCTGCACTCCGGATTTTGTAACGGTCATGATCCAAACCTTATATGCATCTCCATATTGTTCCTGGGTGATTGTAGGGCGAATTTTTTGTTTTCTATGATGTTTCCAAACAGTGGCATCATGACCGGTTCTATGAGTAGATGCAGGTTTCGATCTAGATCACATGTGGATGTGAGGGTTTGATGTTCTTGATATGCTTCCCTTGAGTGTTGCTTCGGTTCAGTTCATTGACAACATGATGTAGCTTTGTACAAAGTTCTGACAATCTATCGACTCTGTCTGTTGAGGTTCTCCTAACAGTTCTTTAGGCTTCATCATAGTCAATAATATTGAATTGTCGCGTACACATGAGGCAATGAATATGAAAGAGCTTCTAGGGGGGTCATGCGTATTTGATGAAGTTTAGTGTGGGGATAGATATTTTAACTAAGTCTCTTCCCTCACACACCTCGAAAATTAATATTGCAACAAGAATTATCACCTTGATGGTGGACGTAGGTAGCTAATGTTTTCCAGAAACACTAGAAGCCACACAATTAGAATTTGCCAAACCGATTAGAGGACGTCTAACTTGGTTTTGTAGGATTGCATATGATGTGATATAGCCTTCGTCAAAATAATGAGTTTATGTATGAGATGGTTATATGTTGTAACATTAAGTAGTATGCGCGTCATGGCATGATGGCTGGAGCCATGATATTTCCACTTTAATGTAAAAGATGTAGAGATAGCCTACAAGTTACAGGTGATGGTGGCAAGTGTACATGGAGGACCCCAACATGGAGAAGGTGTACTAGGCGCAGGAGGAGGTGCTGGAATTTTTTGTGCCACGGGAGCGTTTTCTGAAATTGGTGCCACAACAACGTTTTTAGATGGTTGTCACGATAACGTCTTTTGAAATTGCCGCCACGACAACGTTTTCTAAAATTGCCGCCACGACAACAATTTTTCTACCACCACGGCGACGTTTCGAATGAAGATTCAAGAAGATCATGAAGACTTCCCGGCGCCTAGGGCTATACCATATCATGCTATTATGAATTGCCTGAAATGTTTATCCCTTTGTTGTTTGCACCATTTCATTGCATAGTAGTAGTCAATTATAGGGCGATCTCTTATAGTAAATATCAAGTTAAAAGGTGTTCTCCCCAGTGTTGGTACCATATACAACACATAATAGTTATGAGTGCGTCATGTCCACATGAGTACAAACAGATTGTAAGGTGTGGGTGGATGGTCAGACCATGGATGCAGATAACACTTGGTTGTCTTAAAGTTCTGGTAGAATCGTTTTGAGCTCGGGGCACAAAGCATCGAAGGATGAACACGAGTCATATGAAGATACGATCGACAAAAGTTTGCCTACGGGTCAAAATTCTCGTCATCGTGATGTCCACATCAATGGCTAAGAATAAGATCAGGGTCTTGAATCACTCACTATCAATTATGAGTAGTGATATTAATTTGAGTGGGAGTGCACTTTATTTTTTTTAAACACTAGTGCAAATTAATTATAAATCAATGTCTAAAAGAAGTTGTGTTTATCGATGTAGATTAATGGATCGCAATATTTCAACTTAGCTCCTATGTTAGAGAAAGAAAAGTTGGCTGCTAATGGTGGAAACTATGTGGATTGGATCCAAAACCTGAGATTTGTTCTTAGGAGTACTAAGGAGTATGTGCTTGATCCGCCCATGGGTGATCCTCCTGCGAAGGATGCACCACAAAAAGTGGTAGATGCTTTCACTGCACGTAGTGATGACTATGAAGTAGTCTAGTGCCCCATGTTGATTTGCATGGATCCTAAACTATAGAAATGCTTTGATATAGTGAAGCTTGTTGGCTATGTTGATAGTGTGACTTCTCTGGAATTTAGAATTCCTATAATACTCGGTACATATTTTGTGCTTGCTTCACTCCCCCATCTTATGATGGTTTTATCATGAATTACAACATGAACATGATGGAGAAAAGTGCAAATGAGTTGTTTGCTATGCTCAAAACAGCGAAAGCTAGGATGCAGAAGAACAAAGAAATGTTGATGGTCAATAAGATCGCCAGTTAAAAGAAGATGGGAAAGTCCAATAAGAAGTGTACTAGCCCCAATAAGACCATGTCTCATAAGAGGAATAAGGATGGAGCCACTAAAGAGACTGAATGTTTCTACTACAAGCAGAAAGGACACATGAAGCACAACTACAAGAAGTACTTGATGGATAAGAACGGTTCTTCCGGTAAAGGTATAAAAGTTATACAAAGTTAATGTTATTCTACTTGTTGATTTCATGTATGTCATGAGTAATCAATATTGATCGGTCATTCTTACTTGAAAACCGATGCGGGGACTACATAAGGCACACAAGTTGACAAGAAAAGAACTCGTGATGCAAATCAGGAATGGTGATGGGATCGCAACTCAAGACCGTTGAAGTCATGCCTTTAGCTTAGCTTCAATATTTATCTTAGGACTGAATAATAGTTATTTCACTCCAAAGTTGTGTAAAACAATATGTTTTGGGTTATGTGACATATATTCTTATCTATATCTATATCTATATCTATATCTATACCTACTATTAAAGAGGATAGATATTCTTGGTTTGGTTTCACTTTATTTCATCCCGTTATGAGGCTTTTGTCCGGTTGAGCAAATCGAACGTACAAACAGACGTACGCTCAAAACTAACAAGAGCCGGCCGGCCGGCCCATATCTCTATTTTTAAATTGCCAAACAAACGAAGCTGCCGGCCCGTATCGATGAAGGAAGGACCCACTGCGTACGGAGGCAGCGCCGCTGGCTGGCTTCCTTACATGAGTCCAAATCCTGGTCCTATTCCTATTCCTATTCCTACTCCTATTTAGATTCCTACAGGAGTCCGAAACCTACTTAGAGGCGGGGATCGTTGGTGCTACAAATACATCCTATCTCCAGTGATTTTTCATGTGACACAATCCCAGGTTTTGGTTCAATTAACTTGCCAGTTTCACGCGTCGTCACCTTCGGTTCAATTAAGCTCAGCTTTACAATTAACCTGCCAGTTTCACAGGTTGTCACCTTCGTTTCAATTAAGCTCTTTGACAAGTCAGCTTTACATCAGGTATTTTTGTTAACTGTTTCCATATACGACATCCTTCAACATGTCTATGAACACTGGTACCTGTAATGAAAAAATTACATTTATCATCAGCAATTTGGATTATCCAAACAAGTAGTATATCAAAGTTTACTTTGAGCGACACATTGAATCATATTTAAACACCATTATTGACAAGGAAAAAATAGATGCAATGATTGGACCAGAATTTAAGTGTTCTGGTGGCACTAACCTCATCTACTTTCAGTCTGGCTTGACTTAGGCTCGACATTGCCGTGCCGCAAGCGTCCAATCTCGCCTCCGCTGTCTTCGCTGGAACTCGTCTGCCCGTGCTCCTCCTGAGGTATTTACTGTATTTTGAAAAGATCAATACAAATGTGTAAGCAATGTGTGAGTACATATAAGAGGTAATGCGTGCGTGCATACAAAGAGATATTACAATTTAAGTTGTTCAAATTATTTAAAACAACAAGTGACGAGTCGATATGCTGATATACAAAGACTCATAGACATGTTAATCTATGTACCATTTAGATGTGGCTCGGAACATACACTAAAAATTGATAAGTCAGTAAAAGAAAAAAAATCATGATGCATATCATCGTTGATCAGCAGTAATTTTAGCTTATTTAACAATCAACGCAAACAAGGGAATAATGTACGCTTCTGGAACAAATCAATGAGAAGTCAGCATTTTCGCGTATCTAATTTGTTATGCACAACCATAATCAAGTTGATTTGGAGATCAATCGTTTGAGCAAAAAGATAGAATCAAAAGTTCCCCTGGGAAGCACCACATGTATGAGCTTAGCATATAGAAGGCCAATAGATTTTAATTTTGAAAATAGGCAAAAACAATAATAATAATAGGACTAATAAAAAATAGCAATGTGTGTATCGATTATATACAACAGCAGTTCCTGTTACATATCGAGTTGCATGAGTTGAACCCATGCATAGTGTATCAATGGCTGCACCAGGGCCATTTAGTTGAAAAACAGTTGAAAAATAGAGAAATACTCATAGGTCTTAGCATTATATAAATCCTACCAGCTAGAATGACTTAGCTGTATCCTCTGTTTTCATTTCACTTGGTAAGATAAGTGTTGTTTGAAGAGTAAATACTATATCAGCACAAATGTCTATTCCCCACAAGAAACTTATATCCTCTGTTTTCATTTCACTTGGTAAGACGAGTGTTGTTTGAAGAGTAAATACTGTATCAGCAAATGTCCATGCTAACCAAGTTCCCATCTTTAATAAATAATATTTGTTTACACTTTCCAAAACTCTCATGCAGGCAGGCAGGCATTTTTGACAATATCAAAGAATGGATGCTAAGGAGCAACGAAGGAAGAGAGAAAGAGAGCGCTATGCAGAGATGACCGACGAAAAATAACAGGAAAAACTAAAACGCCGCGAAGCCTATCAACATCAGAAAGAGAAAAAAAAAGCAGAGCTCTATGCACAGATGACCGATGAAGCACAGATGAACGATGAAGCACAGATGGCTGATGAAAAAAAGCAGCAAAAACTCGAAAAACGCCGTGAAGCCTATCAACAAAAGAAAGAAAAAAGAGCAGAGCTCAATGTACAGATGACCGATGGAGAAAAGCAGGAAAAACTCAAAAGACGCCGTGAAACCTATCAACAAAAGAAAGAGAAGATATGTGCACAGCATAGGCAGATATATGCAAATATGCAGTCAGAACAAAAGAAAGCTAGAATAGAACATATAAATGAATTGAAGCGCAGCACAGCAAACAAAGACTCAATTGCGATGCAAAACCCTGCATATAGCTCAACTGAACAAGAAGTTAGTATTTCTACCCCTTCTGTAAATCACAGAAAGCATGTCACGCGAGGAGAAAGACAAACATTGCTGCACCGCCGTAACAAACAATTCACGACAAGACGGAGGAAAAATGTTACAGTATCATCAAAAGAAGATGCATCCATGACGGAAATCGGCAACAATGACACAGAGCCTCTACATCAACCACAAGTAATGATTTACGGTAAAAATCTAAATTTGATACAATACTAGCATTCAAAGTAAATATACATGTGTTTGTACAACTAACCATATTTTGTGGACAGACATCCCCTCATCAATGTTTCCAAGCATGAAAGAAGCAGATACCCCAACAAAGACATTATACAATGGCGATCACAATAAGGTGGCTTCATGGCCAGACATCCCCTCTTCAATGTCTCCTACAATCAAAGAAGTAGATGCACGAATAGAATCATTCTACAATGATGTTCGCGGTATGATAATCAATTGGATATACTTTTATACAATACAAAAACTATATGCATATCTATATAAATAAAAAATTCTACACAACAAATAATAAAGTCATGTGTGAGAAAGACACAGCCATCAAAGAAGCAGACGCACCAACACAATCAATCCACAATGAGGATCATGGTAAGGTTATCAATTTCATATATATTGTTATGCAGTACAGAGAAATATAATATATATATATAAGATTACAACACAGGTAATGACGAAATCATATTTGAAGAAGATACAAACGAGGACGAACACATGTTCTCTGGTCAAGGTATGCCCAATACAATTTAAATAGATTCGAATCATTATATTTCTCCTTTACTAAAAATTTTATGCTACAAACCATACTAGAATGGGGCAGAGAAGTGGAAATTGAAATCAAAGAAGACGAAGAAATTCACAAGTCTGATCCATATGATTTTGTCTACAGTAACATACCAAAAAATACACATGTGCTCAAACCGGAAGAAAATTGCAGATTATGTCATGCAAAAAAATTCAAGTATGAAACTAAGGGGTTATGCTGCAGAAAAGGACAGATAAGACTGGCCAATCCAGATACACCACCTGAACTCATGAGACTTTGGACAAGCAACGACTCTGATGCAAGACATTTTCGGCAAAATATAAGATTTTTCAATGGACACTTCTCATTTACTACTCTATACTGTCACCTTGACAGAGACACAACTGACATGCGAACAGCTGGTATTTACACCTTTCGAGCTCATGGTCAGATCTATCACAACATACATTCATTTGGTAATAGTCACTCAGATCCAAAGCATTTGGAGCTATACTTCTACGACGATGATCCAAGCTTAGAGCATCGATATCGTCGTTGCCGCGAGGAAATGTATGAGCAAGACAAGCATGTGATTGGAATAATAACCAACATCCTACGCGGTAACCCGTACTCTCAACAGTTTAGGAGTTTGGGACAAGCCCAAAACCTTGAGGACTACAGAGTCATCTTGAACCTTGACCAAAGATTGGACCAGAGAACATACAACGCACCAATCAATTCAGAGGTAGCTGCAGTGTGGATTGAAGGAAATGAAAGAAGAGATACTTATGACAGGAGTGTAATACTACATGGGAACAACAACGAAAAAGAGCACATTCGATCATATTACGGGTGCTATGATCCGTTGTCGTATCCTCTATTCTTTCCAAGAGCTGAACTGGGTTGGCATAGGAAAATCCCAAAGAAGAATACACAAGAGGAAGACATTGGTGCTGATAATATCAATAATGACGAGGACCCAGGTAAAAAATTCATATACTATTATATTCAAAATTCAATTTTCATATACGGTACAGTACAAACTTATGCAACTAACTTTTTATGTTGCAATTTTTGCATAGATTCGGTCAACGGCTTGTGGGTAACCATGAAAGAATACTACTGCTATAAATTCCATACATGACCAAGCATATTCAACCCAATATTGCATGGCGGACGGCTTTTCCAGCAGTTTGTTGTAGATACATACATCAAGATTGAAAGCTCCAGACTGGATTACATGTGGCATCATCAAAAGAAAATAAGGGCAGATCTATACCAAGGCCTTCTAGACAGCATTCAAGCCGGAGAACAGAATGGAGATGCAGTCGGAAAACGGAGAGTACTTGCCTCATCATTTATTGGAGGGCCACGAGATAAGCTTCGTCGGTATCTGGATGCGATGGCTTTAGTTAGAAAATATGGAAAGCCAGACGTATTCCTAACAATGACCTGCAACCCCAACTGGGAAGAGATCACACGTGAACTAGAGTTTGGACAAACACCACAAGATCGCCCAGACATTGTCGTTCGTGTTTTCAGGGCGAAGCTAGAAGAAATGAAGAAGCAACTATTTGAGAAGGCCATTCTTGGAAAGGTTACGGCATATACATATGTCGTAGAGTTCCAAAAGAGGGGATTACCCCATGCTCACTTTTTGCTCATCATGACCGGAAAATACAAGTACACATGTCCAGAACAGTATGACAGAATCATCTCCGCTGAGCTCCCTAACAAGCACAAGTACCCAGAGCTATATAAAATGGTAATCAAACATATGATGCATGGTCCTTGCGGCGCATTGAATAAATTTTGCCCGTGCACAAAGAATCGTCCGTCATGCAAGAACAATTATCCAAGGCCATTTAACGAAACTACGATTCAAGGCAAGGACTCATACCCAGTATATAGGAGACGCAATGACGGCCGGACCGAAACGGTAAGAAATTGCAAACTAGATAACAGATGGGTGGTTCCTTACAACCCCTATCTGTTAAGGATGTTCAACTACCACATAAATGTTGAGATATGCTCAAGCATTAAAGCTGTTAAGTACCTCTTCAAGTACATCTACAAGGGACATGATCGAGCATCTGTATCTGTAACCGACAAAGTAGATGAAGTCGAAATCGACGAGATTAAACAGTACAGAGACGCACGGTGGGTGACTCCTCCGGAAGCAATGTGGAGAATATATGGCTTTGAACTAAGCAAAATGCACCCACCAGTCTTGCAACTGCAGCTACATCTCCCAAATATGCACATGGTTTCATATCATGGCACAGAAACAATAAAGAATGTTCTCGACCGTGATGGCACGGAAAGATCAATGTTGACTGCGTACTTTGAAGCAAACAGTTTACATGAGAAAGCACGAGGCATACTATACAGAGATTTTCCGGAATATTATACTTGGCAAAGACAAGAGAAGTTTTGGCAAGAGAGGAAGCGAGCCGCTGTGTTCCAGGTTGGCAGGATCGTCTCAGCACACCCGGCTGAAGGAGAACGATACTATCTACGAGTCCTCCTCAACCACGTGACAGGCGCCACCAGCTACGAAGACCTACGAACAGTCAATGGACAAGTAATGCCAACCTTCCGTGAAGCTGCAGAAAAACGGGGGCTCATTGAGGCAGACAACACATTAGACGAATGCATGGCAGAAGCAGAGTTGTTTCGAATGCCATCATCTCTACGAAGGCTATTCGCGACAATCCTGGTTTTTGCGAGCCCAGCGACGTCCGTGGTCTATGGAACAAACACCTCGAGGCAATGTCAGAGGACTACAGCAGAAACTGCAAATGCAAGCACACGGTCGAACAAATGGTGCTGAGAAATCTTAGGGACATGTTGCACTCAATGGGAAAAGATATAGAATCTTTTCCTCTTCCAGAGATCGACACACAGCATGAGATGACAAACGGCGTGCCTAGGGAAATCATTGAGGAGACCTCCACACGAGGTGGACCCTGAGGACACATTGTTGCATAAAAACCTAAATACCGAGCAAAGGATGGCCTATGACGAAATCCTAGCCACAGTTGACTGCCAAAGAGGAGGTATATTCTTTGTCGATGGGCCGGGAGGCATAGGAAAAACTTCTCTTTACAGGGCGCTCTTGGCCACAGTACGCGGACAAGGCAAGATTGCAGTGGCGACAGCCACTTCCGGTGTTGCTGCTTCCATAATGCCTGGAGGGAGGACCGCACACTCAAGGTTCAAAATTCCACTAAAAATAGATGATGGTGCTATTTGTAGCTTCACAAAACAAAGTGGGACAGCCAAGCTACTCCAAGCAGCATCACTAATAATCTGGGATGAAGCATCTATGACTAAGAGGCAAACAGTGGAGGCGCTAGACAAAAGCATGAGGGACATAATGGACAGACCAGATCTTCCTTTTGGTGGAAAAACGGTCGTATTTGGGGGAGATTTTAGACAAGTGCTCCCTGTTGTCCGAAAGGGAACAAGGGCCCAGATAGTAGATGCATCGCTACGCACGTCAGAGCTCTGGAATTGCATGCGTCAGTTGAAGCTTGTGCGCAACATGAGGGCTCAAAACGACCCTTGGTTCGCAGAATACCTACTACGCATTGGAAATGGAACTGAGAAGACAAATGATGATGGTGAAATACTTCTACCTAGAAGTATATGTGTGGCAAATAAGACGGATGATAATGGCTTGGATAGACTCATTGACAGTATCTACCAAACAGGCAATGCTTCCCTAATAAAGGATCCAAAGTACATCACATCAAGAGCAATTTTATCCACAAGGAACGACTGCGTGGACAAAATCAACTTAAAAATGATTGATCGCTTCCAGGGGGAGGAGATGGTGTACCACAGCTTTGATTCCGTAGAAGACGACCCACATAACTACTATCCACCAGAATACTTAAACACCCTAACCCCAAATGGACTGCCTCCACATATGTTGAAGCTCAAAATAAATTGCCCAATCATACTACTCAGGAACATCGACCCTGCTAATGGACTCTGCAACGGTACGAGGTTGGTCGTGCGTGGATTTCAAAAAAATGCAATTGACGCAGAGATTGTGGTGGGACAGCACTCTGGAATGCGAGTTTTCCTGCCTCGGATACCATTATGTCCCTCTGACGATGACATGTTCCCGTTCAGTTTCAAGAGGAAACAGTTCCCAATCAGGCTCAGTTTTGCAATGACAATAAACAAATCACAAGGACAGACAATACCAAATGTCGGCATCTACCTGCCTGAACCGGTTTCTTCACATGGTCAGTTATATGTCGCGCTTTCTAGAGCAACTGCGACATCAAACATAAAGGTTCTAACAGGTACACATGGTGAGAACAAGCAGAAGAATAAAAATACCACTACATGCGACACATACACAAAGGGGGAGAAGAATAGGAAGAGCACTACAAGCGAGACATATACGAAAAATATTGTATACACGGAAGTATTAACCAAATAGGTAATGCAACCTTTTAATTTCTTGTTCAAAATTTCAGTTTCTACTTGGTAGGATCATCATTTAAGAAAAACTTAAAGTATATTTATATTTCACATTGCATTGCTTCTTTTCTAACCTTAAATATATTACTTGGATTCTACAGGAACATTAAAGCCAAGTGACAACTTCACAGTTGGAATTCAGAACTTGATCGTCTTGGAGGAGACTAACTCATTTGTGTATATACAAATCATTTATGGTATATTTCTCATGTATAATGTCCTGAGCGAACAAATTATGTGTCCACTAACTCATTCATGGTTTTTCTATAGAAATAATTCTAAGTATATATACAAATTTAGCACCAAAATGTGTAACTAAGGGCAGAAAGAGACTTACAAGCCAAAATAAGAACATATTTGTCACCTTGGAAATGCTGCTGTTGCCCAGATTTTTCTAAACATCACATTCTCTACATACCCCGAAACCTGAAATATAAACGACCAATTATGGCTGTACAAGCTGTACCAAAATTTCTACTATGCAATCCTCAAAGAATTTCGACTGCAATTATATGTTTCTGCGTGAGATTAACTGCTCCCAAGTGAAGCTTACTCCAAGATTAGACAGTAGAAAAACAAAAACAGGATCACCCAAATTCTATTTTTTTCTCTCCGATTCTAAAATGACTCTAATGCTAACTTCATTATGCTGTCCTTTTTGACCAAAATATTGAGGATCCCCGCCAAATCATTATGCTGTCCTTTTCTCATGGATCAGTGGCAAAATCTATTAGAGATGTTCTCCCATCCTTTTTAGCCAAATCCAACATCACTAAAAAAGAGTCAAATTCAATCTAAATATATTTTCGAGTGTGTGCTCTCTCATGAGACTCTCAAAATTTCCCCCGCGCGCGCGCACGCACGCACTCAAATTTTTCCGCGCGCGCGCGCGCACACACACAAATGTCACTGACATGAGACACCAAGATAAAACTTGATCTCCAGATGCAGAAACTCTACCATGAAGCAATGTCATTCTGTCATAGAATCCCTTTCTTGCAAGTCATGCCCCAAGTTGCCATTTCTTATAGTAGCCTATTAAGAGCAAGGATCCTAAATTAATATCAACAAAAGTACCACTGTGTGTTCACCATCCAACAATGATATACTGTGTGGTAAACTCGAGTTCACAGTTGTCAATACCTGAATCCATCAAGTAACTGGAGTAGTCGAGCACGTAAGCGAGCTGCGAGCGCCTTCCCGGATTGAATGTGGGAGCCAAGCACGAGGCCGACTATCACAGGGGCACGAGACGCACTGAACCTCGGGCCGCTCCGAGATGCCTGCTCCCGCATCGTGTCCAGCACGCTCCTCTAGCTCGCATCTGGATCTGCGCTGGGACATGTGTACGGCGACGGCAGAGTCGATCTAGGGAAGGCCGACGGTGTTAGCGGCAAGGCGAGGTTATGGTGGGGAGAGGAGGCGGCGGCGCAAGGCCGTGGGGAGGGGGAGAGGATGCGCTGGGCGACGATGTGGCGGGAGAGGATGCGGCGTGCGACTGCGTGCCGGGGAGAGGAAGCAGTGGGGAGAGCAGTTGAGGCCTCGCGCCGGCGGCGGGGACGAAAGGAAAGGCGGCCTGATGAGGTAATTAAGTAATTGCCAATATTTGGCACAATGTTAAACATTGGCATATGCCAATTTTGGCAGCAAACCAATTAGGCTGGTCATAGTGGGAGTAACATAGGTAGTAACATAGATGCCACATAAGCAATAATGGTGATGTGGCAAGTAGTTAATGAGGAGAGAGACAAATAGAGTAACATAATATATGTTACCATCACATAGCGGTTTCCAATGCATAATGAGTCTACAAAATAATAAATGAAGGCAACTATGTTACCACACCTATGACACTACCCACTATGAAGATAGTAACATAGACTAGTAACATATGTATGTTACTAGTCTAAGTTACTCCCCACTATGACCAGCCTTATGCTTACATCCACAAGGAATGGAAATGAAAGTGAGGGGCGGCCACCATGGAATGGGGGAGCGGTGGGAAGGGATAAGAAGAAAAAAAAAATAGACAAAAGGGATGAGAAGAACTTCTTTTTTGAAGTGAAAGAGGGAGCGTCATGCGTGTCTCTTGTTTCATTTTTACCGAATAACCAATTTGGTCAAGTAATGGGCGTTCCTCTCAGAAGAAAATAAAGGCATTGTCCAAGATACCTCTTTCAGTCATTTGGTTTATATCGGGTGTGTCTGTTTTAGATTGGTGGGTGCGATCTTTTTATACAGCCGCATGGGTTTAGAAAAAAATCCAGTCATGTTTTTTTGTAAAATTTGATAATTATCTTTATTGAATATATTTAAATTCCATAATCATGCATGTCATCTTGTGGTATGTCGCTGTGGGACCCAATTCAGATAGTGTCTTGGATGAGAAACCTGGCTTTAGATGTTAGGCTTTGATGCAATGTCTGTTTGGTATTAGGCCCGGACATTTGGCATACCTTCATCAAGGGGATAAGAATAGCAACGGTGTTGCGAAGATGGTGGCTTCAGACTTATTGATGTATCACCTTGTATGGTCTTTGTGAATAATTAATAATATGGTTGCATGCATCGTCCAGATGCAGAGGCCGGGGGTATATCCTTCTTTTCTAAAAAAAATCTTGTGGTCTGTGGATGGTGTCTGTTTGGATTCATGGGTGCGATCTTTTTATACAACCACATGGGTTTAAAAAAATATTTAGTCAGGTTTTCTGTAAAAATTGATATTGTCTTTATTGAATATATTTAAATACTATAATCATGCAGGTCATCTTGTGGTCTGTGGATGTTAAATTTTATGAAAGAAAGCAGATAACATATTCCTAAAATTAAGACCATTGAAATTGCTATTACTTTTTAAAAAAATCACTTTTAAGCTTTGTGCCAATCAATTTCTACCTTTGTGTACGGCTTAACTTTCATTTTGCTATCGATGTAGATGTAATTTTGCTTCAAGGCTGGCAGTAGCAATTCTTCGGAGCTACTGCCAGTAATTGACAGTGAGGAAAGTGTTTTGATGTACCTTTTATTCTCTTTCGCATGGGGAGTTCTTATAGGTATTAGTATATAATGGTTTGTTTAGTGCTTTAGGACACACCCTGCTGAAGATAGGTGTTCACATGCTTCATGCTTTTACATATCTGCTTTTTCACGTGTGAGTCCATATGTTTCTTGAAAGGATAGGGCTAATTCAAAAATATTCTATGTCTCGAAACATGAAAACGCACGTAATAATTTAAGTTTTGGTGTTTGCTAAACTTTAGTTCTGATTCGAAAGATACATACATTATTATTTTAGTTCACTTTAAGAAATGAGTAACTATATGTCATATGTACTTGGACTGAGGGTATTGTTCAAACATAGGTTTTATGGTTTTTACTATGCAACTACAACCATCGTCACTTGCATTTAATGTGCTATTCTTGGCAGCAGACTAATATGGTTAGTTCGTAAAGTTCTTCAATAAATTAGGAAGATATTGTAAAAAAATTGCACATGTTCGACTGTCTCATGCTATTAACGGAACCCTGTGGATGTTGTTCTTAACTTGGTGTACTTATAAATTGTTCTTCGAGACCAATCTGTGTGGAGTTTCACTCGATCTGTTGAAACTTCCTATGTTTGCATCTCTATTTGCACTTCGATGGCGATGCAGAGTTGAAGTAGATGTCAACGGAGGAAATGAGGCGAGACTTTTCAAATGCAAAAATCATAATCCAAAAATAAAAAATGCAATCCGGTGCAACGCACGGGCACTTTTACTAGTAAGTTTTAAACAATGGTTGTTTAAGTTGTAATAATAATAGGTTTTGAATTTACCTATATTATTGGTGGTTTATTCATGAGAACTTGAATTGAAAGTTTATAACATTAATGCTAAACGTCTTGAGAAGACTGATGAAACACCACTTAAATGTGGCACTGCTTGGTAATATTAGAACAATAATCTTCATGTAGATGAAGTATCGAAGTCAAATCAGTTGACATAATACATGGTGATGTATATAATCCGACGAGAAAACGAGGGCGCGGTGGATAATTATACTTCATTAATTACCTGAGTAAATATGAAAAGTTAATGTAAATATGAAATATTTGAAAGGTTTAAATAAATTCATAATGAAATATTTGAAAGGTTCAAAAAATTCAGAGCGAAGATAAGAATCATTATGTCAAAAGGTAAAAAGTTCTTCAATCATGAAGAAAATTATCTGAGTTATGATTTTAGCAAAACGCTCGAATAATTGTAGAATTATTTTACCAATATGCTTTTATTCAATTTGGGGATATGCACTTGAAACAACAACATATACACGCAACAGAGCACCGCCGAAAAGTCTTGCAAGACGACACCATAGTTATGGAGTTAACAATCCAAACAAATATTAATTTGTAGGTTATCGAAAAGAGACAATTGGACATTCCTTCTACAAAAAGTTCAAGGACAAAAAGTTTGTCATAGAGAATGAACACATTTTCAAGGAGTTTTCTCACTGACATAAGTAAGTGGGAGGACAGTGCAAGCTTGATAAAAAGTACTGAATCTCTGGCAAAAGTTAGCAAGATTAACAAAACGGAAATTGTTCCAAAATGTTATCTACAAAATTGAACCAGAAGTTAGTAAACCAGTTGTAGAAACACTAGTTAAAGCTTGTAACCAGAAGTTAGGAAAAGGTTGACGAACCTCCTGAATGATTTCAAAATGAAATATTCATCTTAGAAGAAGATGAGCCTGCGCACTTTAAGCGATGGCGGTGCTCGGCTAAAAAGAATGGCTTATAGCCATGCACACAGGAATGGAGTTCATATACAATTAAGTTTGGAACTTAAAGGTATAGAGTTCATATACGACAATTAAGTTTGGAACTTAGTTGATGCAGAAGGTAAAAATTAAATGGAATGGATATCATAACTAGCTTCATGAATGGGAAGGGTGTATGAATGATACAACCGGAAAGTTTTGTAGATCATAAGGATACCAGATGGGTGTGCAAACTTCAAAAGTCTTTTTTATGGTTTGAAGTAAGTATCAAGGAGCTGGAATCAACATTTTAATGAAATAGTCAAAGAGTTTGATTTTGTTCAAATGATGAAGAATCTTGTAAAGTCTAGTGGGAGCTATGGCAAGGATGAGGACGTGGAGAAGCTCGTCGTGCAGCGGATCCAGGAGCTGGAGCAGAGGCACGGAGAGGCACTCAATGCCTAGGCTCTGGTTCATGCCGACAAGGTGAAGGAGCTGGAGGAGGAGCGGGACGGGCTGAAAGACCAGGTCCTGAAGCTGTCCAAGGAGAAGGACACGCTCAATAGCGCTCTGGTCGAGGCGCAGGGCGCGGCCCTCAGCAGGGCTGGGCAGCTCTCCGAGGCCAACAACTCCATCAAAGACCTCAAGCTGAAGCTGGAGGGTCTCGAGGGGATGCTGTCGGAGGGCAAGGCCCGGGAGGAGACCCTAGCCAAGGACCTGGAGACCGAGAAGCAGCTGCGGAAGAATGAGACCGCCAACCAAAAAGACTTTGTGGAGGGTGAGAATCGCTGGATCAGGCGCCTCGAAGGTGTCGCCGGCAGGATCACCACGCAGCTGGGTACCATGGGGATGCCAAATGTGAGGTATACCCCAGAGCGCAACATGAGTCCCAACGCCAAGCTGACCATCTTCTTCGAGGGCGTCCTCGGGGCCCTAGAGCAGCTCCACTCCAATCGGGAGGCCTCCCTGGCCGATGAGGCCTGGAGGATTTGACGGGGTGCCATGACCAAGGTCCTCACCAAGGTGGCGCACTGGAATCCTGACCTCGACTTCGACGCCGCGCTGGAGAGCTTGCTGGATGATGCGGACATCGCGACACTCAAGGAGCGTATCAAACCCATCATCAGCCGCATCGATGGAATCCAGAGGGTGGAGGGCTAGCGCCGGGATTAGGCACCCCATTTCTCATTGACGCTGCAGGTTCATGACCAAGACAATTTCTATCTTTAGTTAGAATCGTGGCAACAACTCATGTAATATAACTCTACAGTACTCTTGTTACAATGCATGTTATTTTCCTGTCTGATCTTCCCTTCTATGTCCGCCCTAAGTTAACCGGGTAGGCTTGCCGGCACGTAAACCCAGGGCGGCATCTTGAGGACAGGTCCCTAATAGCATGCCGGGTGTGCTTGCTGCCGAGCGAACCACCTTACCGCTCTCAACGCGGCCGCTCCAACTGTCGAGCTTGACTCGAGTCAGAATCGAGAGCGTTGCCAATTGTGGAAGGCTACCCTGGTGCTCGTGACGCGGCCGCTTGAGCTGTTGAGCGGACTCGAAACAGAGCAAGGGTGTTGCCAATAGCGGTAGGGCCCCTTTGCGTGCAGGTTCTCCATACATGGGACAGGACCTTCGAGGACAATAACCTCATATATAAAAAGGAAATTGCTTAAAGTTTCACACGACTTAGCTTCTCCGTCGTTGTGCGGGCGTCCACCTCATGTGCAGATGGTGCCACCAAGCTTGGTCGTCTTTTTCCTTGGAACGACGGCCACGATGAAGCCGCTGCTTCGATCAGACCAGATTTCCCCAACTGCGCCATCTCCCCTACCTGGCACGCCAAAGATGTCGGTGGAAACGACACCTATGGGGTCACTGGGATCCCTTCTACGGTTGGCGGGCGCGAGGTTGTGAAAAGAGCGGGTCTGACAGGAAGCACACGGATCGTTTACCCAAGTTTGGGCCGCGAGGATGCGTAACACCCTAATCCTGCTTTGGTGGATGTATTAGAGTATTCTTGTGTTCTTGAGCTAGCTATGGGGTGTAACTTGCCCAAAAGGTCTGAATCCTCCTCCTGGATGCCTCGGGCCTCCTTTTATAGGCACAAAGGGGTCGCCACAGTGGCACACAGGAGGTGGAAAGGTGTACAGTGAATGAGTCTATCCTCTGGCACCGTCGAACAAACGCATTTAACGCGCTCCCAACGTGTTCCTTTCGCTTTATCGGGGATGGCAAGGAAGCACGTCCCAGTTGTCACCGCCTCACCTGGCTTTGACACGCGCCCGAGCTGACGAGGCCTTACGGCACCAAGTTGGCTGGCGCGGCGGTGGAGCCTTCACGAAGGGTCGCATTCCACCATGCAGGTGCTTGCTGAGTCGGTGTAGAGGCCGCCCGTCGCCATGCAGGTGCCTGCCCAACTGGTTGAGCTAGCTGCTGCTTGGGGATGAAGGTCGAGTCTTGGTAGGGGCGGGCCTGGCAGTGGCCCCGCTGATGCCCTCGGCAAGGGTCTTGCCGGGGGCCCGGCAAGGGTCTTGTCGTGGTGTTGCAGTCGTCCCCGGCAAGGCGCTTGCCGGGGGTCTTGTGGATTTCCTCGGCTAGGATCATGCCGAGGGTCGCCGTCTTCTGGTCCTCATCTGATCTCACATGTTTAGGATCTTGACGAAGATCTGCATGCCACCACAGAGGCGCTCCCGAGTCTTGGTCCTAACGTGGATAGTTGGTGGTGTTGGAACTCGTGGGCTCAATGGTGGCTTGCTCTGCTGGTGTCGCGCAAGTTGCCTCGGCAAGGCTCTTGCAGGGGTTGCGGAGACTGCCTCGGCAAGGATCTTGCCGAGGGAGTCCACCTCGTCCTCTTGCTCTCCTGAGTTTCTAGTCTTGGCGTTGCCTTGGTTGTCTTGTGCTTCGGCTTCTATCCGGCTTCCCTCCTCTGCCCTGCTAAGTGTGGCCGCGACGCGCGGCTCTGACTGTCCGTGCACAAGTAAAGGGGTCAAAAGGAGAGCCCCTACTTTTGTACACCGAGACCGGCCGAGTCTTCTACGAATGCCTGAATCATGGGGTAATAATATTTTTAAGTGTTGTTCTGCTGCTTTTACTTGCTGATTTTTTTAATTGTTTGGTTGATGATCTTCCAATTTGATTCATGCAGAAAAGGGAAGATTCGTGTGATTTGTATTTGCGGGAAGTTGCTGATGTGGGGGAGTGCAACTACGCTGATTATTTGGTTAGCCGAGGAATCCCAATACCAGCAGGTTGGGGTGTTGGACAAGTAACTGAAGGAACGACAGAAGAGGAAGATGCAGAGCAGAAGGTTAAACATGCAGCTCTCTGATCATGGTCAAGCAACAGCTGTTGAATGGCCTTGACAACAATGAGGAGATGAAAGAGCTTGTGAAGATAATGGGCAAAATCGATGTGCTCTGTAGGATGATTGTCTCTTTATTTGCATTGTATGTAGCACTCGTGATGTATTCAGTGGCTATGACATGAGCACTTTGCTGAAACTAGTAATGAATGAAACATGTGTAGCAGGCTGGGCATAGTGTTGTGAACATCTAATGATTTATATTAACGGAAATCAAGGGGTATACCCTTTTACTCATAAATAAATAAATAGCAGAGGCCCTTTTGATAATAAATAAATAAATTAGCAGAGGCCCTGTCGGGTCAGCTTTGTTCTCATTCGGAAACATCGAGCAAATTGCAGTCCAACAGCAAACTATGTCATTAAATTCAAGTTTCGCAGCCAAATATGAGTACAACTAAACAACAATATCATCATGTTTTAGTCGTCATACAATCATCAAACACATATCAGCATACATAACAAGTGATGTTCTCACAGGAAAATACTAAACAACATGTTCATCAGGTTTCAGTTGTCATAGCAAACACAATTTCAGATAGTAGATAAAAAATGTCTTCTGACAGGCAAATACGACAAAAGCAATGTAATCATCATCCACAGCAGTAGCGTCAACATCTTCACCATGTGTATCAGTCTGAATCGTAACTCCCCACAGTGTCATCTTCTTCTTTGTCCTCAACGTCCTCGAATGTTGGCTTTTTCTTGATCAACTCTTATATGTCCATAGCACGACAGGCAATCTTTTCGCTAGCGTCATTAACGTGATGGTTCTCAAAGATATTAGGAACATCTGTGTTACCTTGTACATCAGGAGCAGTGTAAGCATCATCTTGTTGTGCAACTTCATTAAACGAATTTCTCTGGTCAAACCTGTTGGGGAACATTGCAGAAAACAAAAAAAATTCCTACGTTTCACCAAGATCAATCTATGGAGTCAACTAGCAACGAGAGGAGAGTGCATCTACATACCCTTGTAGATCGCGAGCGGAAGCGTTCAAGAGAACGGGGATCATGGAGTCGTACTCGCCGTGATCCAAATCACCGATGAGCAAGTGCCGGACGGACGACACCTCCGCGTTCAACACACGTACGGAGCGGATGACGTCTCCTCCTTCTTGATCCAGCAAGGGGGAAGGAGAGGTTGATGAAGATCCAGCAGCACGACGGCGTGGTGGTGGACGTAGCAGTGATCGCAGCAGGGCTTCATCGAGCTTCTGCGAGAGGGAGAGGTGTAGCAGGGGAGAGGGAGGCGCCAAGACTTCAGGTGTTCCTGCCCTCCCTCCCCCCTTTATACAGGCCCCCTAGGGGGTGCGCCGGCCCTAGGAGATGGGATCTCCTAGGGGGGCGGCGGCCAAGGGGGTGGAGTACCCCCCAAGGCAAGTGGAGGCGCCCCTCCCCTAGGGTTCCCAACCCTAGGCGCATGGGGGGCCAAGGGGGGCGCACCAGCCCACCAGGGGCTGGTTCCCCTCCCCACTTCAGCCCATGGGGCCTTCCGGGATGGGTGGCCCCACCCGGTGGACCCCTGGGACCCTTCCGGTGGTCCCGGTACAATACCGGTGACCCCCGAAACACTCCCGATGGCCAAAACTGCACTTCCTATATATAATTCTTCACCTACGGACCATTCCGGAACTCCTCGTGACGTCCGGGATCTCATCCGGGACTCCGAACAACTTTCGGGTTACTGCATACTCATATCTCTACAACCCTAGCGTCACCGAACCTTAAGTGTGTAGACCCTACGGGTTCGGGAGACATGTAGACATGACCGAGACAGCTCTCCGGTCAATAACCAATAGCAGGATCTGGATACCCATGTTGGCTCCCACATGCTCCACGATGATTTCATCGGATGAACCACGATGTCGAGGATTCAATCAATCCGTATACAATTCCCCGAGACTCGATCGTCGGTATCCCAATACCTCGTTCAGTCTTGTTACCGGCAAGTCACTTTACTCGTACCGTAATGCATGATCCCGTGATCAACCACTTGATCACTTTGAGCTCATTGTGATGATGCATTACCGAGTGGGCCCAGAGATACCTCTCCGTCATACGGAGTGACAAATCCCAGTCTCGATTCGTACCAACCCAACAGACACTTTCGGAGACACTTGTAATGTACCTTTATAGTCACCCAGTTACGTTGTGACGTTTGGTACACCCAAAGTACTCCTACGGTATCCGGGAGTTGCACAATCTCATGGTCTAAGGAAATGACGCTTGACATTCAGAAAAGCTACAGCAAACGAACTACACGATCTTTGAGCTAAGCTTAGGATTGGGTCTTGTCCATCACATCATTCTCCTAATGATGTGATCCCGTTATCAATGACATCCCCATGTCCATAGCCAGGAAACCATGACTATCTGTTGATCAACGAGCTAGTCAACTAGAGGCTCACTAGGGACACATTGTGGTCTATGTATTCACACATGTATTATGATTTCCGGATAATACAATTATAGCATGAATAATAGACAATTATCCTGAACAAGGAAATATAATAATCATTTTATTATTGCCTCTAGGGCATATTTCCAACAGTCTCCCACTTGCATTAGAGTCAATCATCTAGTTATATTGTGATGAATCGAACACCCATGGAATTCTGGTGTTGATCATGTTTTGCTCTAGGGAGAGGTTTAGTCAACGGATCTACGACATTCAGGTCCGTATGTACTTTACAAATTTCTATGTCTCCATTTTGAACACTTTCACGAATGGAGTTGAAGCGACGCTTGATATGCCTGGTCTTCCTATGAAACCTGGGCTCCTTGGCAAGGGCAATAGCTCCAGTGTTGTCACAGAAGAGAGTCATCGGCCCCGACGCATTGGGTATGACTCCTAGGTCGGTAATGAACTCCTTCACCCAGACTGCTTCGTGTGCTGCCTCCGAGGCTGCCATGTACTCCGCTTCACATGTAGATCCTACCACAACGCTTTGCTTGCAACTGCACCAGCTTACTGCCCCACCATTCAAAATATACATGTATCCGGTTTGTGACTTAGAGTCATCCAGATCTGTGTCGAAGCTAGCGTCGACGTAACCCTTTACGACGAGCTCTTCGTCACCTCCATAAATGAGAAACATGTCCTTAGTCCTTTTCAGGTACTTCAGGATATTCTTGACCGTTGTCCGGTGTTCCTTGCCGGGATTGCTTTGGTACCTTCCTACCAAACTTACGGCAAGGTTTACATCAGGTCTGGTACACAACATGGCATACATAATAGACCCTATGGCTGAGGCATAGGGGATGACACTCATCTCTTCTATATCTTCTACCATGGTCGGACATTGAGCTGAGCTCAATTTCACACCTTGCAACATAGGCAAGAACCCCTTCTTAGACTGATCCATATTGAACTTCTTCAATATCTTATCAAGGTATATGCTTTGTGAAAGACCTATGAGGCGTCTTGATCTATCTCTATAGATCTTGATACCTAATATATAAGCAGCTTCTCCAAGGTCCTTCATTGAAAAACTCTTATTCAAGTAGGCCTTAATGCTGTCCAAAAGTTCTATATCATTTCCCATCAAAAGTATGTCATCTACATATAATATGAGAAATGCTATAGAGCTCCCACTCACTTTCTTGTAAACGCAGGCTTCTCCATAAGTCTGCATAAACCCAAACGCCTTGATCATCTCATCAAAGCGAATGTTCCAACTCCGAGATGCTTGCACCAGCCCATAAATCGAGCGTTGGAGCTTGCACACCTTGTCAGCATTCTTAGGATCGACAAAACCTTCCGGCTGCAACATATATAATTCTTCCTTAAGGAAACCATTAAGGAATGCCGTTTTGACGTCCATTTGCCATATCTCATAATCATAGAATGCGGCAATTGCTAACATGATTCAGACGGACTTCAGCTTCGCTACGGGTGAGAAAGTCTCATCGTAGTCAACCCCTTGAACTTGTCGATAACCCTTAGCGACAAGCCGAGCTTTATAGATGGTCACATTACCATCCACATATGTCTTCTTCTTAAAGATCCATTTATTTTCTATGGCTCGCCGATCAACGGGCAAGTCAGTCAAAGTCCATACTTTGTTTTCATACATGGATCCTATCTCGGATTTCATGGCTTCCAGCCATTTGTCGGAATCTGGGCCCGCCATCGCTTCTTCATAGTTCGAAGGTTCACCGTTGTCTAACAACATGATTTCCAAGACAGGCTTACCGTACCACTCTGGTGCGGAACGTGTCCTTGTGGACCTACGAAGTTCAGTATGATCTTGATCCGAAGTATCTTGTTCATCATCATTAACTTCCTCTCTAATCGGTGCAGGCACCACAGGAACATTTTCCTGAGCTGCGCTACTCTCTGCTTCAAGAGGCAGTACTTCATCAAGCTCCACTTTCCTCCCACTTACTTCTTTTGAGAGAAACTCCTTCTCTAGAAAGGATCCATTCTTGGCAACGAAGATCTTGCCTTCGGATCTGAGGTAGAAGGTAATACCCAATGGTTTCCTTAGGGTATCCTATGAAGACGCATTTTTCCGACTTGGGTTCGAGCTTTTCAGGTTGAAGTTTCTTGACATAAGCATCGCATCCCCAAACTTTTAGAAACAATAGCTTAGGTTTCTTACCAAACCATAATTCATACGGTGTCGTTTCAACGGATTTCGACGGAGCCCTATTTAAAGTGAATGCGGCAGTCTCTAAAGCATAGCCCCAAAATGATAGCGATAAATCGGTAAGAGACATCATAGATCGCACCATATCTAATAGAGTGCGATTACGACGTTCGGACACACCATTACGCTGAGGTGTTCCAGGCGGCGTGAGTTGTGAAACTATTCCACAAATTCTTAAGTGTGTGCCAAATTCGTGACTCAAGTATTCTCCCCCATGATCTGATCGCAAGAACTTGATTTTCCTGTCACGTTGATTCTCAACCTCACTCTGAAATTCCTTAAACTTTTCAAAGGTCTCAGACTTGTGTTTCATTAAATAGACATACCCATATCTACTCAAGTCATCAGTGAGGGTGAGAATATAACGATAGCCACCGCGAGCCTCAACACCCATTGGACCGCACACATCAGTATGTATGATTTCCAATAAGTTGGTTGCTCGCTCCATTGTTCCCGAGAACGGAGTCTTGGTCATTTTACCCATGAGGCATGGTTCGCACGTGTCAAATGATTCGTAATCAAGAGACTTTAAAAGTCCATCTGCATGGAGCTTCTTCATGCGTTTGACACCTATGTGACCAAGGCGGCAGTGCCACAAGTATGTGGGACTATCGTTATCAACCTTACATCTTTTGGTATTCACACTATGAATATGTGTAGCATTATGCTCGAGATTCATTAAGAATAAACCATTCACCATCGGAGCATGACCATAAAACATATCTCTCATATAAATAGAACAACCATTATTCTCGGATTTAAATGAGTAGACATCTCGAATTAAACGAGATCCTGATACAATGTTCATGCTCAAAGCTAGTGACGGTGTCCTGGACTAGGGGGTACTCACCACGTCGTCTCTCGGTCTATTAGATTGGGCCGAGGACCTCCATGGCCGCATAATCATGGGCCAGTTCGGACAGCTGCCGCATACAAGGAAGATTCCACAAGACTTGGCGATCAAGACAAGGACTCCACCCCACCGGCGTATTCGGCTAGGACTCTTGTTATCCTAGGCCTCTAGTGCATTATATAAACCGAGGCCGGGCTAGTCGATAGACAAGATACAATATATACAACAATCATACCATAGGCTAGCTTCTAGGGTTTAGCCTCCTTGATCTCGTGGTAGATCTACTCTTGTACTACCCATATCATCAATATTAATCAAGCAGGAGTAGGGTATTACCTCCATCAAGAGGGCCCGAACCTGGGTAAAAAACATTGTGTCCCTTGTCTCCTGTTACCATCCGGCCTTGACGCACAGTTCGGGACCCCCTACCCGAGATCCGCCGGTTTTGACACCGACATTGGTGCTTTCATTGAGAGTTCCGCTGTGTGATCGACAAAAGGATCGATGGCTCGCCTGCAGATCAACTGCGACTTCGGCATCTTCGTCACCAGCTCGACTGGTCACCTTGGTTCGACCAAGAATTGCGCCCCGTGTTCGGATCATCATGTACGGACGAGGGCCTTCATCAAACATCAACTCCGATCTCTATCAAGATCATGGAGGAATCATCTATGAAGCTCGGGGGCTCGACGTCAACATTGCCCTCAAGCGATTGTGCTGTTTTTCCAAATGGCGAACGCGTATCCGCCGCCACCGCCTACTCGAGCATCGCTTTAACGATCGCTTCGGTGGAATTGTGCGGAATTGAGTCTACAACAACCCTGGAAAATTTCGTCGAGTTCCGATGGAGGAATCTCTGGCAATCCACGATATACCGAAGCCCTGTCAAATCTGGACGGAAATTTGGATGAGTTTAGGGCGTGGTGTCCAGCTTCTAGATCGGACGTCCTTTGGAAGATCCAACCGTTGATCGGCTGCGGAATTCCTATATCTACCACCTCTCAAAATTTCGGCTCGATCCGACCGTCCAAACTCCGGGAACCTTCCGATTAGCGCATCACTTTCCGGATCTGTTTTCTGCGCGAAAACGAATCCGACCCGAGTTCATCTTTTTTATGAACAGGATTTCGGACATCCCTTTTGAAGGAAGTTTTGTATGGGGTATTGTGTTTTGTTGCCGAACACATCCCACTAACTGTAAGATCTTTTGAACATGATCTTCAACATCATGCTGATGTCAAACCAGTCCGGCAATATTACTCCACGGCGTCACTTTGTTGAGCCGAGCTCAACTTCTTCGGATCATCATCTCGGCAAGCCGAACAAGAGCCCGGCATCGCGAAGGATAAATCATCACCAACATCGCCTCCCCATGGATTACACGGAGCGGGCATACCGGCATCACCGCACGGTCGCTTCATCAAGCCGGCATCGACCACGTCACGACCTGCATTGGCAGGGCCACACTATTGCTTCTTCAAGCTGGTGTCCATCACGCCGACCTACTTCGACTCATCGGCTGACATCGAGGCTTCACCATCTCTTCATCAACCTACTCCGGTAATGGGTGTGCGGATCGAGTCCCAATTTTGGGAATCACCTTCCTTCGGATTGCTACAACAAATAAACCAGGTGCTATTAATCCTAGTATTTTTTGCTTGTTTGGGTTCAATTTTTTCTAAGGAATTATTACTCTGGTTTGTCCATCATATGTACACAGGTCTATCAAATGGTGGCCGCATTAACGACGGTCGCATGGTGGTCCGGTCAGTCTCCGTACATAGTCCGGCGAATGCCGCATCCGGAACTCGGACCGACCTGTGAATTCAGGCTTTGTCACGCCTTTACCGCATCACGCCGACGCCCTGCATCGACATTAACTTCGGCGCCGGGCCATATTTCTTTTATTACTCACTTTGCATAAATTATTTATTATGCAACATTTTTTTAATTATCATTATTACTATTATCTCCGATTTGCACTATTTTATGTGGCACGGGAAAATGATCCAGCTGGACTATATCCTTTGGCGTCACCTCGGCTGGACGGGGGGCTTCGTCAACACTTCATTACCCCATGCCGGGGACTTCGGCATCACTCTGCCGGCCTGCATTGACCATGCTATGTCACCACTTCGGAGTGCCGAGCTCTTTGCTCTGCCACCTCGGGACCGGCTTGGGGGATGGCACCTTGTCCCGCATCAAGCTCGGACTGCGTCATCAATACCGAACACATTAACCAGCTAAGTTGCCTTCATGCTCAAAGTTTTAAATTTTTAACTTGTGTTCGGCTCGACCAAGCATTATACTTTTTTGAAAAAAAGTTGCTTGTAAAATTCTTTCCTTGTCCAAACTTTGTTTGTGACGCATAAATTCAAATACCCCGTTTACTTGGGGGCTTCCTTTATGAAGCTTTTCCTGTTGCATATGATTATACTTGTACGGATTCATTCCTTGTTCATGTATTACGCCACAATATGCACCACATTGACTTAAGCGATTTGCAAGCTGGGTTGCCTCGCTCCTGTGTTTACCCCTACATTCCCGATTGTTCGGCTAGGGAGTAAAGGGAGCACCTCTGCGATTGTCACGGTCGGGTCACCCGAGCCGGACCTCAGACTGGGTGAAGCCGAAAGCTAGCGCTCTTATAGTTATTC
The DNA here is from genome assembly GCF_018294505.1 of Triticum aestivum. NCBI lineage: Eukaryota > Viridiplantae > Streptophyta > Magnoliopsida > Poales > Poaceae > Triticum > Triticum aestivum. Next base: position 192,506,669 of record NC_057797.1, read on the forward strand.
AATGATGGTCGGCACACAACGGAACTCATGAGTACAAAAAATCTATTGCACAAGTCTCATAATAACAATGAGCACCGAAGAAAGGTATCGGTGGGGGTACTATTTTCTTCGAAGATGCTTCTTACACTTCACGGTAATATAGCATAAGTTCCCTGAGCGCGCTTTGTCTGTTACAGCCTTATGGCCTGATTGCCTGGTTATTGGAAACACCGTCGATATTCTCGACCGATGGGGTACATAACACTTTTCGGTCCTTGACCTAAGAGGGAGAAGCCGACGGTCGGTTAAGACGCGTTTAAAGTTCGGTTGAACATAGATATGATATAAGTACTTCGGTACATGCAATCATTCTCCTACCCAAGTCACTTGGGGGCTCTTAAGTTTATTTGAGCCGTCTTATAATAAGTGTTCTTCTTCTTAGTCGTTGCAAAGTTTTATTATTATTATCTACCACTCCTTTTTTCGACACGAGTGTGCGGTCACTAGCCGGAGAGCCTAATTTCTCTCTCAAAGCCGCTAGAGTTTAGTTTGCTAAACTGGCCTGATGAGAAGTACCCTGCCCTCGGGATAGGAGGTTGAAGCCGTAGGCTGACCCGCTCGAAGTCTTGAGATAGGATGTATCATGTTAAAGCACGACAGAAGCACTTCCTTTTTCTAAGACCAATTTTCGGATTGGCACCGAACACTTGATATTGTTCGGATGTCATGTTTTTACTGACGTTTCTTGGTTTTCCAAGCTTTTGGCACTTTTAAACTATTTGTGCTTTTCCAGCATTAGTCTCGCAGTGCAATGCCGGACACCTTTTAGGGATTCGGCAAAAACATTCTCAGATATTGCTATATATGCATCGGTTTCGAATTGTGTCTTCGGTCAATAGTAGGGTTGCCTGGCTCCTGCACTTGCTTCCTACGTTTCGTTTTGTTCGGCTAAGCATGCAAAGGGAGAACCACTGCGATTGTGCTTCCAGCTCACATGGTTAAGCACCTCAGTGGAGAAAGCCGAAAACTGACTGTCACAATAAGCGTAAGCTGGTCAGCGATCCGATGACTATGTTAAATGACGAGCCGTTCATAACATTGGCCGAAGTGTTTACGGCTTGACCCCGACTGTCGCCAAACACTACTGGGGGCTATTAACCGGCCTCCCAAACTAAATCCTCGATATTTTGCTATTATATTAGAGCTGAGGTTTAATGATCATGCTTAGCATGACAACCCAAAGAAAGGAACCGATAGCGGGACCATTTTCTTTGGAAGACATTTCTTCTGTCAAACAGTAATATAACTCTCTGCGTACCTTTATTTATAAAACCGTATGGCCAGATTGCCTTGTTTGTTGTAAATCTTTGCCCTCATAAAGGCTTTATAAAGTAGAACAAACACTCCTCGGCTACTGGCCAAGGAGGTGGAAGCCGATGGTCGGTCAACAAAGTTTTGTACAATGCGGATCCGAGCATTAATGACGTAAAGTACTTGGATACATAGAGTCATTACACATAATTTGTGATTTTACTATGGATATTGATCCTTAATTCGGCCACCCGTGCCTGCATTAAGGCTCGGGGGCTACTGGGCTTCGGGCTTATTACTTACAAATATTAAAGGGGCACATAGATCCCCTGATCTGGTGTTGCCACCCGACCAGTGTCTCGGGGGCTACTGCATTGCTTGTCCAATGCAGAAAATTTTATGTGCAATATAGTTTCCGAGGAGATTTTGATCCTCAGGTTGGTCGGCCGCACCCAACCTGAGTCTCGAGGATTGAGCACGCCGCTTTTAGTGACCCAAAGTATTCTGCCGAGCTTGGACTTGATCCTCAAGCCGATTTTGCAAATCAACATGAGTCTCAGCGGCTACTAGGATCAGCGGTCTTACGTCATCCTTCGGGTGCATCTCGGGTTTTAGATCGATACACACCTTGAGGGCTACTGGCTATATATCTCGGCAGAGAATAAATTGCACCAACAAAAAATATTCACAAAAATCGGCCCATATTCGGGGTGGTGCACCACCTCGGAAGCAGTCCGGCATAAAGCTCGGGCGCTAGTGGCTGGCTCCGTAGAGGGCATTTTCGGCGTTAAGCTCGGCTAAACTCCTTCAAACTTTTTTGAACCAAGGTGATATGACACCTCGGATATAGTCCGGCGTTGGAGCTCGGATACATGGTCCGGCGTTGGAGCTCGGATACATAGTCCGGCGTTGGAGCTCGGATACATTCCGGTGTTAGAGCTGGGAAGCGGTCCGACATTGGTGCTCGGCTGCAAAAGACACCTCGAATACAGTCCGGCGTTAGAGCTCGGACGCAAGAGGACCCTGCCTCCCGGGAACAACTTCAAACCCGAGGTGTGGCATAAAAATAAACAAGGCATTGATAAAGGCCGGAAACTTAAAGGGGCTCCTGGATACCCAACGTGTAAATTCGTCGAATGCATTTCGGCGATCCTCAAGATCGAAGATAAAGAAGATTTGTTGAACCAGTTTTCAAGACCGGCAACCGAAGATGAAGAAAAGTTTGGAAGAATCGAGGAGAGTCCCTAACTTGAAGACCGGTTCAGGGGGCTACTGACGGTGTCCTGGACTAGGGGGTACTCACCACATCGTCTCCCGATCTATTAGATTGGGCCGAGGACCCCCATGGCCGCATACTCATGGGCCAGTTCGGACAGCTGCCGCATACAAGGAAGATTCCACAAGACTTGGCGATCAAGACAAGGACTCCACCCCACCGGCGTATTCGGCTAGGACTCTTGTTATCCTAGGCCTCTGGTGCATTATATAAACCGAGGCCGGGCTAGTCGATAGACAAGATACAATATATACAACAATCATACCATAGGCTAGCTTCTAGGGTTTAGCCTCCTTGATCTCGTGGTAGATCTACTCTTGTACTACCCATATCATCAATATTAATCAAGCAGGAGTAGGGTATTACCTCCATCGAGAGGGCCCGAACCTGGGTAAAAAACATCGTGTCCCTTGTCTCCTGTTACCATCCGGCCTTGACGCACAGTTCGGGACCCCCTACCCGAGATCCGCCGGTTTTGACACCGACAGCTGGCACTAAATAACAATTATTGAGGTTTAAAACTAATCCCGTAGGTAAATGTAGAGGTAGCGTGCCGACGGCGATCACATCGACCTTGGAACCATTCCCGATGCGCATCGTCACCTCGTCCTTCGCCAGTCTCCGCTTATTCCGCAGCTCCTGCTTTGAGTTACAAATGTGAGCAACTGCACCGGTATCAAATACCCAGGAGCTACTACGAGTATTGGTAAGGTACACATCAATTACATGTATATCACATATACCTTTCGTGATGCCGGCCTTCTTGTCCGCTAAGTATTTGGGGCAGTTCCGCTTCCAGTGACCACTTCCCTTGCAATAAAAACACTCAGTCTCGGGCTTGGGTCCATTCTTTGGCTTCTTCCCGGCAGCTTGCTTACCGGGCGCGGCAACTCCCTTGCCGTCCTTCTTGAAGTTCTTCTTACCATTGCCTTTCTTGAACTTAGTGGTTTTATTCACCACCAACACTTGATGTTCCTTTTTGACTTCTACCTCTGCTGATTTCAGCATTGCAAATACTTCAGGAATGGTCTTTTCCATCCCCTGCATATTGAAGTTCATCACAAAGCTCTTGTAGCTCGGTGGAAGCGACTGAAGGATTCTGTCAATGACCGCGTCATCCGGGAGATTAACTCCCAGCTGAGTCAAGCGGTTATGCAACCCAGACATTCTGAGTATGTGCTCACTAACAGAACTATTTTCCTCCATCTTACAGCTGAAGAACTTGTCGGAGACTTCATATCTCTCGACCCGGGCATGAGCTTGGAAAACCATTTTCAGCTCTTCGAACATCTCATATGCTCCGTGTCGCTCAAAACGCTTTTGGAGCCCCGGTTCTAAGCTGTAAAGCATGCCGCACTGAACGAGGGAGTAGTCATCAGCACGTGTCTGCCAAGCCTTCATAACGTCTTGTTCTGCAGGGAAAGCAGGTGCTTCACCTAGCGGTGCTCGTAGGACGTAATCTTTCTTGGCAGCTATGAGGATGATCCTTAGATTCCGGACCCAGTCCGTATAGTTGTTGCCATCGTCTTTCAGCTTGGTTTTCTCTAGGAACGCGTTGAAGTTGAGGACAACGTTGGCCATTTGATCTACAAGACATATTGTAAAGATTTTAGACTAAGTTCATGATAATTAAGTTCATCTAATCAAATTATTCAATGAACTCCCACTTAGATAGACATCCCTCCAGTCATCTAAGTATAACATGATCCGAGTTAACTAGGCCGTGTCTGATCATCATGTGAGACGGACTAGTCAACATCGCTGAACATCTTCATGTTGATCGTATCTTCTATACGACTCATGCTCGACCTTTCGGTCTTCTGTGTTCCGAGGCCATGTCTGTACATGCTAGGCTCGTCAAGTCAACCTAAGTGTTTGCATGTGTAAATCTGTCTTACACCCGTTGTATGTGAACGTTGGAATCTATCACACCCGATCATCACGTAGTGCTTCGAAACAACGAACTGTCGCAACGACGCACAGTTAGGGGGAACACTCTCTTGAAATTATTATGAGGGATCATCTTATTTACTACCATCGTTCTAAGTAAACAAGATGCAAAAACATGATAAACATCACATGCAATCAAATAATAGTGACATGATATGGCCAATATCATATAGCTCCTTTGATCTCCATCTTGGGGCTCCATGATCATCTTGTCACGGGCATGACACCATGATCTCCATCATCATGATCTCCATCATCGTGTCTCCATGAAGTTGCTCACCAACTATTACTTCTACTACTATGGCTAACACGTTTAGCAATAAAGTAAAGTAATTTACATGGCGTTTCTCAATGACACGCAGGTCATACAAAAATAAAGACAACTCCTATGGCTCCTGCCGGTTGTCATACTCATCGACATGCAAGTCGTGATTCCTATTACAAGAACATGATCTCATACATCACATATATATCATTCATCATTCATCACAACTTTGGCCATATCACATCACATGACACTTGCTGCAAAAAACAAGTTAGACGTCCTCTAATTGTTGTTGCAAGTTTTACGTGGCTGCAATAGGGTTCTAGCAAGAACGTTTTCTTACCTACGCCAAAACCACAACGTGAATTGCCAATTTCTATTTACCCTTCATAAGGACCTTGTTCATCAAATCCGATCCGACTAAAGTGGGAGAGACAGACACCCGCCAGCCACCTTATGCAACTAGTGCATGTCAGTCGGTGGAACCGGTCTCACGTAAGCGTACGTGTAAGGTTGGTCCGAGCCGCTTCATCCCACGATGCCGCCGAATCAAGATAAGACTCGTAACGGCAAGCAAATTGATAATATCGACGCCCACAACTACTTTGTGTTCTACTCGTGCATAGTAACTACGCATAGACCTAGCTCTGATACCACTGTTGGGGAACGTTGCAGAAAGCAAAAAAAATTCCTACGTTTCACCAAGATCAATCTATGGAGTCAACTAGCAACAAGAGGAGAGTGCATCTACATACCCTTGTAGATCGCGAGCGGAAGCGTTCAAGAGAACGGGGATGATGGAGTCGTACTCGCCGTGATCCAAATCACCGATAACCAAGTGCCGAACGGACGGCACCTCCGCATTCAACACACGTACGGAGCGGATGATGTCTCCTCCTTCTTGATCTAGCAAGAGGGAATGAGAGGTTGATGAAGATCCAGCAGCACGACGGCGTGGTGGTGGATGCAGCAGTGATCGCAGCAGGGCTTCGCCGAGCTTCCGCGAGAGGGAGAGGTGTAGCAGGGGAGAGGGAGGCGCCAAGACTTCAGGTGTTCCTGCCCTCCCTCCCCCCCTTTATATAGGCCCCCTAGGGGGGTGCGCCGGCCCTAGGAGATGGGATCTCCTAGGGGGCGGCGGCCAAGGGGGGTGGAGTACCCCCCAAGGTAAGTGGAGGCGCCCCCTCCCCTAGGGTTCCAACCCTAGGCGCATGGAGGGCCCAAGGGGGGCGCATCAGCCCACCAAGGGCTGGTTCCCCTCCCCACTTATGCCCATGGGGCCCTCCGGGATGGATGGCCCCACCCGGTGGACCCCCGGGACCCTTCCGGTGGTCCCGGTACAATACTGGTGACCCCCAAAACTCTCCCGATGGCCGAAACTGCACTTCCTATATATAATTCTTCACCTCCGGACCATTCCGGAACTCCTCGTGAAGTCCGGGATCTCATCCGGGACTCTGAACAACTTTCGGGTTACTGCATACTCATATCTCTACAACCCTAGCGTCACCGAACCTTAAGTGTGTAGACCCTACCGGTTCGGGAGACATGTAGACATGACCGAGACAGCTCTCCGGTCAATAACCAACAGCGGGATCTGGATACCCATGTTGGCTCCCACATGCTCCACGATGATTTCATCGGATGAACCACGATGTCGAGGATTCAATCAATCCGTATACAATTCCCTTTGTCAATCAGTACGTTACTTGCCCGAGACTCGATCGTCGGTTTCCCAATACCTCGTTCAGTCTCGTTACCAGCAAGTCACTTTACTCGTACCGTAATGCATGATCCCATGATCAACCACTTGATCACTTTGAGCTCATTGTGATGATGCATTACCGAGTGGGCCCAGAGATACCTCTCCGTCATACGGAGTGACAAATCCCAGTCTCGATTCGTGCCAACCCAACAGACACTTTCGGAGACACCTGTAATGTACCTTTGTAGTCACCCAGTTACGTTGTGACGTTTGGTACACCCAAAGTACTCCTACGGTATCCGGGAGTTGCACAATCTCATGGTCTAAGGAAATGACGCTTGACATTCAGAAAAGCTACAGCAAACGAACTACACGATCTTTGAGCTAAGCTTAGGATTGGGTCTTGTCCATCACATCATTCTCCTAATGATGTGATCCCGTTATCAATGACATCCCCATGTCCATAGCCAGGAAACCATGACTATCTGTTGATCAACGAGCTAGTCAACTAGAGGCTCACTAGGGACACATTGTGGTCTATGTATTCACACATGTATTACAATTAAGATCAACTTCAGGTTTTCTACAACCGGACGTTAACAAATTCCCATCTGCCCATAACCGCGGGCACGGCTTTCGAAAGTTCAAATCCCTGCAGGGGAGTCCCAACTTAGCCCATGACAAGCTCTTACGGTCAACGAAGGATATACCTTCTAGCGGGAAGACCCGATCAGACTCGGAATCCCGGTTACAAGACATTTCGACAGGGTAAAACAGATCCAGCAACACCGCCCGAATGCGCCGACAAATCCCGATAGGAGCTGTACATATCTCTTTCTCAGGGCACACTCAGATTGTCCAAACTTCCGGTAGGCCGGCCCAGAGTTGCCCCAGGTGGCCACCGGCGACTGACAGTTTGGACCAACACTTAGAGGAGCACTGGCCCGGGGGGGTTAAAATAATGATGACCCTTGAGTCTGCAGAACCCACGGGAAAGAAAAGGCTAGGTGGCAAATGGTAAAACCAAGGTTGGGCATTGCTGGAGGAGTTTTATTCAAGGCGAACTATCAAGGGGTTCCCATTATTACCCAACCGCGTAAGGAACGCAAAATCCGGGAACATAACACCGATATGACGGAAATTAGGGCGGCAAGAGTGGAACAAAACACCAGGCATAAGGCCGAGTCTTCCACCCTTTACCAAGTATATAGATGCATTAATTAAATAAGATATATTGTGATATCCCAACAAGTAAACATGTTCCAATAAGGAACTACATCTCCATGTTCCAACAAGGAACAAACTTCAATCTTCACCTGCAACTAACAATGCTATAAGAGGGGCTGAGCAAAGCGGTAACATAGCCAAACAACGGTTTGCTAGGACCAGGTGGGTTAGAGGTTTGACATGGCAATTTGGGAGGCATGATAAGCACGTGGTAGGTATCGCAGCATAGCATAGCAAAAGAGCGAGCAACTAGCAAGCAAAGATAGAAGTGATTTCAAAGGTATGGTCATCTTGCATGAAATCCCGCAAGGAAGAAGAACGAGTCCATGAAGAAGACAAATGGACGTTGTCGAACGAATCCTCACAACACGACGTTACCGGATTACCGAGACGAAGTACACCGGAAAGAAAGCAAACAACATAGTAAACAACCATCACATAAACATGTCATGATGCACAATCAAGTATGATGCATGTCCGGTTTAAATATGCATGGCATGGCAAAGTGCACAAACAATCCTACAAATTAAGTGGAGCTCAATATGCAACGAGTTGCATATTGACGGAACACCACATCAATTATTTAGTTCGATCTCGTTTATGCACCCAACGATATTAAATGTTGTTAAACATGGTAAGAGGTGAAGCATAACAAAACTACACCATCTAAACAATTTAAATGGGGTCGGACATAACAAATAACGAATCCGGTAAATCCCCATATGAATTAGTAATTTGGTGCAACAACAATCTAAACATTTTAATTGTTCTTATCATGATGCGGATGACATGAACAAGTTTATGAAATTTTTATTAAAAGTTGACAAGAGCATTATAAGGCATTTTGTCACCGTGGTGGAAGGAAAACGGGTGCCACGGCAACGATAACGAAAACGGTGCCACGGCAGCGTTCCGGTTCCGGTAACTCGATTGGGATACCGATGCAAAGGAGAAGTGTGCGGATATGTGCAAAAGATGGTGGGGCGCTCCCGGATTCCGGGTGTCCCACGAGTTAGTGGCATGGAAAACGAGTGACCATACGGACACGGTGCAGACAAAGGGTGCATCTCATCCAACATGCATTCATTCGTTCACGGGCGTCGTCTCGGGGTTATACCTTCGAGGTGAGACTTTTCGGAACGGATCAAGTTCTTATTGGAAGTAGACGGTCTCGCCACGTTCGTAGAGGTAGTAGTTGTACTCATGCCGTAGTGGAAGTAGTCGTGCTATCGTTCATCTCAGATCACCGGGACGGTAGTAGAAATAGAGGCACCCGACGTCTTGTCGAAAATCACGGCGGCGGTAGTTGTACACGGTCCACGAGACGTCGATCATTCGGGGTCCGACTTGCGGGTATTGCCGACATGAGTGGTACTTGGTGTTTTTGTGTGGACGAACTTGGCGCATCCGAAGGGTCACACTTGTCATCGTGAGAACTTGGTGAATCCGAGGTCTTCGAGGTCGACGGTAGTTGTATATCTCATAATGGAACTTGACGGATCCGAGGACTCCGGGCGTCGTGGTACTTGTCGCGTTCTGGAATCGAAGTGGTACTTGGCAATATTCAGGACGGTCTTGGCGATTCCGGAGACACGGTATAGGTACTTGACGCGTCATAATGTAGTTGAACTTGACGAAAAAAACGGGTCTCCTCGGGGACTTGATGCATCTGAGTTCTTCGGGTTTGTAGTTGTACTTGCATTCGGAGTCCGGGTCTTGCCGATGGTGGAACTTGGCGTCGTTGTAGTCAATCTTGCCGCGTCCAACACAAAACAAAAAAGGGCCTCAGGATGCCAACAACAAGGAGGCGATGGTGGTAGCTGCGAGCTCCTGTGCAGGGGAAGGAGAGGGCAGCCTCGTGGTCGTGCTGGTTGCTGACAGGGGTGACTCCAGTCGAGGCCGGGTGCAAAGGAGGGAGGCGGCCATGGCGCGGCCGTGGCCTGGTTCTGTGGATGCGAGGCGACGAGGTGGAGCAGGGCCAGTGATGAGGCAAGGCGATGAGGTGGAGACTGCGAGGGACCCTAGCGGGGAGGCAGATGAAGGCGAGGTGGTGGAGGACAGGTCCGATGCGGGGAGACGGCAGCGAGGCGCCGCAGGAGAGGGAGCTGCTTCGCGGCGCTCGAATCCGGAGGGATCGAGGGAGGAGTGGGCGGCGGCCTCTGGGCGCGTGGCTGCGCATGCTCCAAGTGGAGGAGACGGACGGCAGCGGCCTGCTGGTCGCCGGCAGGGGCGGTTGGAGGAGCTTGGCGGCGCTGCGGCCGGACGAAGCAGGGAGGCGCACGAGGACTCAGGCGCGGCAAGGCAGCGGTGCTGGCGACGGGGAGGTCTCGCACGCGGGTGAGGGCGCCATGGGAGGCGGCTGGAGGTGCGAAAGGTGGTGCACGACGACGGGGTTGCATCACAGGGCACGAGAGGGAGATGGGAGGTTCGGGCGTGGGAGATCGAGAGAGGGAGAAAGGATCACGGTGAGAGGAGGGGGTCGAGCATGGGTCTCCTGGTGACGGCGCTAGGAGGGAGAGAGGGATCGAGAAGGAGATGGTTTCGGTCGGCCTAGGGTTGTGACACTAGTGGGAGGTGGCTGGGTTTACAGCGGGGCGTGGCTGGGCCTTAGAAGCCGGCCCGGTAGTGAAGGAAGTGGCCAGAGGCCTGGATGGGCTGCTGGGCTCTCTTCTCCTTCTCTCTTATTTACCCAAACAGTAAAAAAAGGAAGAAAGGAAAGAGAGAAAGGAAAAAGGTTAGAGAAGGGACTTTGGCATGCGGATAGTGTTCCCGGGCTCTCAAAAATGAGCTTGAACCAGGAAACAAATGGAAGTGGGCATGACCAAAAGTTTAAATTCAAACTCATTTGAATTTAATTCAAATGGGTTTGAACTAGGACTTGGTTTTTGAAGTGTCCAAAAATGTTGAAATTTTTGGAGGAACCTCAGCAAAAGGGAAGAGAGATGCGGGCAAGGTTTGAAGTCAAACTTGAAGTAGAAAAGACATGGGGAATATTTGCAAGTATGTTTATGGGTGATTCCAAATTATTGGAATATAATTTTATAGCTCCCTAATATTGGGGTATATGTTGTAAAGAGAATCACCATGTGAATTCCCTCAATTTAAATGGACCGAAGATCCATGCAACTTCTTTAGTTGAGCTTTAGAACGGGTTGCATGATGACATGATCCAATGCACATGAAGCAATGATGAATGCAACGAAACAAACAAAACACCAACGAAACTCGGAACCCATGGAGGTATCTGAAGCTCCGGTCTTGGGGTGTTACAACACTCCACCACTACGAGAGGATCTCGTCCCGAGATCTAGAATGACACCAGAGGGAAAACGGAAGAGAAAAGAGAAGAGGTAAAACTAAGTTGCTTCTTTGACCAACGAGTGAGACCAAAGAACCTTGAAAAGGTTAATCCATATCGAGAAAAGAATACAACGGAGATAAATGAAGTTGAAAGCACTCCGTTAGCAAAGAGGAAACAAGGAAGAACAACTTTGGGCAGCACTCCGGTTGAAAAGTAAAGGAATAGAATAAGAACTTGGTAAGATGAGGAGATACTTGACGAAATCACAACATACTGCCTTCGGAACAAAAGAATAGACGATAAATAATTGAAATAGGATAATGGAGAAGAAAATGCCAACTTCTTCCACAAAAGAGCTTGAAAAGGCATCCTTAGGGGAAGGGTCGAAAGGAATTGTTGGAAAACCAACAATGAAAAGAATAAGCTTGAAATGGTCTTATGGAATACATCTCAAATTAAGAGGTGACAACCTGCCACTCACGGGAAAAAGAATTGGATTGATAAGAACAAGTAGACGAGAAGATATCTCACCAGGAGGATAAATGAAGAACTTGGATCATTGATAAACACCATAAGAGCGACAATCCTTAAAGGAAAGCTTTAGGTGAAATATAGCCCAAGATAACTCCAATGAAGAGATTGGTGGATTTAAAATATCTCATTCTTAACAACATGGGAATCATGGAACATGAACTCAAATTATCAAGAATGACGTAATATCACCTCCAATGGTACGGAAGGAAGAATTGCACTCCGGATTACAAGAAGAAGAATGCTTGAACTCCTCTGAAAATAATCTTGATGAATATTTCGAGAATGGATTAAGTCCTTTATGGACCATCATGCAGAAACTTCATGAAGAACTCCGGTAAACAAAAGAATGATCAAACGGAAAGAAAGATGAGAAGAGTAAGGTTGAAGCCTTGCAATGATTTGATGAAGCTTTGCGACGAGACAAAGAGAAAACTTGGAACTCCGGAAAAGAAAAATGAACAAATGAAAACGAGAATTTGATGAGCCTCCCGAACAGGGAATTGAGTTCACTCGATGAAACAAAAATAAGATTTATGTTATGCGTATCCTTCACCAATTTAAATTGATGACAAGCATCGGATTTGGCATACCACTTATTCTCGTTGAAAGGATTAGGAGAGATATCGATAACTTGATAAGGTCTTCAATGAAACACCGGTAGGATTGAAAATGAACGAAGTAAAGATAAAGAAACACCGGGAAAAAATAGCAAATGAAAGAAGATACATGAGAGGGTTTAGATCCATGGGAATGAAGAGATCATGAACTGATTAGAGGATATTCGAACGATGCCCCGGTAAGATTTGGAGAATGATAACTGAAGGCTGAGAATGAATAAACCTGAATTGTTGGACTCCGGATAATCAAACTGAGGAGACTCTTGAATTGCTCCGGATAGGTGAAAAGAATTCTCACAATCGAAAACAATTCTGAGAGGATGGCATCAAACTAGAATCGCGAATCTTCGAGAGAATGGACAAGATTGAGAGAAAAATCTTCTCCGGGCTTCAAATCCGAGAATGACGACGAGAAACACCAACAAAAATTGTTGAGGCACTCCGGAATGAAGAATAGAAAGGTTGAGCCAACGATGAAAAGAACTTGAAAGATCTTGGAGAAAGACATTTGACTGATGACAATTCATTCTTACGTCAAACTTTAGAAGATTTGAGAATACGCCGGGAAAAAGAGAAGAGTCGGGTAAGATCCTGGAAAAGACCTGTGGGTTAGGGCCTACTCAAAAGAAACAACGTTGAACGATTTAAAAGAGAGAATGCACCGATTGAATTAGAAGGCTTGAATACGATAGGACCTCGAAATAGCTTGAATGAAAGCAGAGTGGAAACACGAATATTCGAGATATCTTAAGCATTCCGGAATAATTGAATAGCGAGAAATGAATGAATATTAGGTGCACCGGCATGAGAAAGCATAGAAATGAGGAAAAGATATGATCAACAAAGCTTGTATTGGATCCACCGGAGATGGAAAAAAAGAAGAAGAATGATGAACTAGTAGAACATCTTCTTAAGAACCACCGGGTAAGAATATTGACGAAAAAGAATGGAGAGACTTCACATGAATAAAAGGATACTTGATTAAGACATCTGAGTCCTTGAAGAAAAAGGGTGAGTGGGCGGTAAAAACAAAGGCAACTTGGAGACAGATGGAACAAAAACCGTTGAGAAGAACTGATACTTGATCTTGCGGATGTTGAAATGATCAGATCCACTTGAAGAGAAGCACACCGGTTAAAAAGGGTTGACATGACAATCTCGATTGCCAAGAGGGATTAGTATCCACATCGGAGTATGAGAACACCATTTGGGAAAGGTATGGAATCAACATTTGACTTCGAAGCAACTCGAATACCACAGCTCAAAACAAAAACAAAGGGTTGGCTTGCAGAATAAGCCGGAACAAACATATGATAGAGATTTCGTCTGAAGTTTTCGTGGTGGGGCCTACACGGGCTCGATCGTACAACACCATCATGTACAAGGCAGTGCACATGACATACGAAGCGTCCCCGAGTCGGCATAGCCAAGGACTCTTTAAGACACAACGAGACCACTGTAAAACCGACCATGAATAGGCGGACCACTAGACGTCGAACCCCAATTTCATATCATACATCTGTCGGAAAGATATCCTAAGAGCTACTTGAATTCCCACTTATAAACTCCCGAAATTTTTCGGTTATGCAATCAGGTGTTGGGGATACAGGGGAAGCATAATATCTCACCCAATTCTAACAAATCCTACATCCAGCTGTATCCATCCTTCAACACATAACCAAGAAACCTTCAAAAATCGTCTACCTCAACCTTCGAAAAGCATCTGTTATACAAGTTATGGCAATACTCCTGAACTCCCGCCCCAGTACTTTATCTCACCAACAACTGCATAAAAGAGATTTTCGATGTCGGCGTACTAAACTCAGGTATTCCAGAACTGCAACGATAAAATTGTGACAACAACACCTCAGAGCTCAACTCCCCGGGACACTGCCACAACCCCTAAATGACAGGAGGCACCAAGAACAAAGTTCTCATCACAAAACCATCAGAACGATTCCAAGATACCCGCGTGATCCTAAAAAAATTAGTGAAATTTGAGAAGAGAATAGTCAAAACTCTACGTCAGGATGCCTTACCAGAGCGATGAAGGTACTGGGAGTAAAAAGAATTCCTAAACTCTCTGATATATAATTCCTAAATGACTCAAAACATTTTTTTCTAGACTCAACTCGGCTGCTAAAAACGATCAAGCAGTGGGGCTCCTAAGGTCGGGGAAGGCTCTGATACCAACTTGTAATGCCCTCGATGCGGCTATATCTCCCACGTGTCGAAGCACGACTTAGAGGCATAACCGCATTGAAAGCAATGTCGCAAGTGAGGTAATCTTCGCAAACAACCCATGTAATACAATAGGGGAAAAGAGACATAGTTGGCTTACAATCGCCACTTCACACAATTACATGAATAAAGCATTACATCAACCAGATACAAACAAGGTCCGACTACGGAACCAAAATAAAAGAAGACTACCCCAAAAACTACACAGATCCCCGATCGACCCCAACTGGGCTCCACTACTGATCAACTAGAACGAAACAACACCAAAGGACAAGATCTTCATTGAGCTCCTCCTTGAGCTTGGTTGCGTCATCTGCACAGTTCAACGGCACCTGCAAGCTGGTTTTGGAAGTATCTGTGAGTCATGGGGGACTCAGCAATCTCGCACCCTCGCGATCAAGACTATTTAAGCTTATGGGTAAGGTAAAGGTATGAGGTGGAGCTACAGCAAGCGACTAGCATATATGGTGGCTAACATACGCAAATAAGAGCGAGAAGAGAAGGCAAAAGCACGGTCGAACAACTATGATCAAGAAGTGATCCTAGAACAACCTACGTCAAGCATAACTCCAACAACCATGTTCACTTCCCGGACTCCACCGGAAAGAGACCATCACGGTTACACACGCGGTTGATGTATTTTAATTAAGATCAACTTCAGGTTTTCTACAACCGGACGTTAACAAATTCCCATCTGCCCATAACCGCGGGCACGACTTTTGAAAGTTCAAATCCCTGCAGGGGAGTCCCAACTTAGCCCATGACAAGCTCTTACGGTCAACGAAGGATATACCTTCTAGCGGGAAGACCCAATCAGACTAGGAATCCCGGTTACAAGACATTTCGACAGGGTAAAACAGATCGAGCAACACCGCCCGAATGCGCCGACAAATCCCGATAGGAGCTGTACATATCTCTTTCTTAGGGCACACTTAGATTGTCCAAACTTCCGGTAGGCCAGCCCAAAGTTGCCCCTGGTGGCCACCGGCGGCTGACAGTTTGGACCAACACTCAGAGGAGCACTGGCCCGGGGGGGTTAAAATAATGATGACCCTTGAGTCTGCAGAACCCACGGGAAAGAAAAGGCTAGGTGGCAAATGGTAAAACCAAGGTTGGGCATTGCTAGAGGAGTTTTATTCAAGGCGAACTATCAAGGGGTTCCCATTATTACCCAACCGCGTAAGGAACGCAAAATCCGGGAACATAACACTAATATGACGGAAACTAGGGCGGCAAGAGTGGAACAAAACACCAGGCATAAGGCCGAGCCTTCCACCCTTTACCAAGTATATAGATGCATTAATTAAATAAGATATATTGTGATATCCCAACAAGTAAACATGTTCCAACAAGGAACAACATCTCCATGTTCCAACAAGGAACAAACTTCAATCTTCACCTGCAACTAACAATGCTATAAGAGGGGCTGAGCAAAATGGTAACATAGCCAAACAACGGTTTGCTAGGACCAGGTGGGTTAGAGGTTTGACATGGCAATTTGGGAGGCATGATAAGCAAGTGGTAGGTATCGCAGCATAGGCATAGCAAAAGAGCGAGCAACTAGCAAGCAAAGATAGAAGTGATTTTGAAGGTATGCTCATCTTGCCTGAAATCCCGCAAGGAAGAAGAACGAGTCCATGAAGAAGACAAATGGACGTTGTTGAACGAATCCTCACAACACGACGTTATCGGATTACCGAGACGAAGTACACCGGAAAGAAAGCAAACAACATAGTAAACAACCATCACATAAACATGTCATGCTGCACAATCAAGTATGATGCATGTCCGGTTTAAATATGCATGGCATGGCAAAGTGCACAAATAATCCTACAAATTAAGTGGAGCTCAATATGCAACGAGTTGCATATTGACGTAACACCACATCAATTATTTAGTTCGATCTCGTTTATGTACCCAACAATATTAAATGTTGTTAAACATGGTAAGAGGTGAAGCATAACAAAACTACACCATCTAAACAATTTAAATGGGGTCGAACATAACAAATAACGAATCCGGTAAATCCCCATATGCATTAGTAATTTGGTGCAACAACAATCTAAACATTTTAATTGTTGTTATCATGATGCGGATGACATGAACAAGTTTATGCAATTTTTATTAAAAGTTGACAAGAGCATTATAAGGCATTTGTCACCGTGGTGGGAGGAAAAGGGGTGCCACGGCAACGATAACAAAAACGGTGCCACGACAGCGTTCCGATTCCGGTAACTCGATTGGGATACCGATGCAAAGATAAGTGTGCGGATGTGTGCAAAAGATGGTGGGGCGCTCCCGGATTCCGGGTGTCCCACGAGTTAGTGGCATGGAAAACGAGTGACAATACAGACACGATGCAGACAAAGGGTGCATCTCATCCAACATGCATTCATTCGTTCACGGGCGTCATCTCGGGGTTATACCTTCGAGGTGAGACTTTTCGGAACGGATCAAGTTCTTAGCGGAAGTAGACGGTCTCGCCATGTTCGTAGAGGTAGTAGTTGTACTCATGCCGTAGTGGAAGTAGTCGTGCTATCGTTCATCTGTGATCACCGGGACGGTAGTAGAAATAGAGGCACCCGACGTCTTGTCAAAAATCACGGCAGCGGTAGTTGTACACGGTCCACGAGACGTCGATCATTCGGGGTCCGACTTGCGGGTCTTGCCGACATGAGTGGTACTTGGCGTTTTTGTGTGGATGAACTTGGCGCATCCGAAGGGTCACGCTTGTCGTCGTGAGAACTTGGTGAATCCGAGGTCTTCGAGGTCGACGGTAGTTGTATATCTCATAATGGAACTTGACGGATCCGAGGACTCCGGGTGTCTTGGTACTTGTCGCGTTCTGGAATCGAAGTGGTACTTGGCAATATTTAGGACGGTCTTGGCGATTCCGGAGACACGGTATAGGTACTTGACGCATCACAATCTAGTCGAACTTGACGAAAAAACGGGTCTCCTCGGGGACTTGATGCATCTGAGTTCTTCGGGTTTGTAGTTGTACTTGCATTCGGAGTCCGGGTCTTGCCGGTGGTGGAACTTGGCGTTGTTGTAGTCAATCTTGCCGCGTCCAACACAAAACAACAAAAGGGCCTCAGGATGCCAACAAACAAGGAGGCGATGGTGGTAGCTGCGAGATCCTGTGCAGGGGAAGGAGAGGGCAGCCTCGTGGTCGTGCTGGTTGCTGACAGGGGCGACTCCAGTCGAGGCCGGGTGCAAAGGAGGGAGGCGACCATGGCACGGCCGTGGCCTGGTTCTGTGGATGCGAGGCGACGAGGTGGAGCAGGGCCAGCGATGAGGCAAGGCGACGAGGTGGAGACTGCGAGGGACCCTGGCGGGGAGGCAGATGAAGGCGAGGTGGTGGAGGCCAGGTCCGATGCGGGGAGACGGCAGCGAGGCGCGCATGAGAGGGAGCTGCTTCGCGGCGCTCGAATCCGGCGGGATCGAGGGAGGAGTGGGCGGCGGCCTTTGGGCGCGTGGCTGCGCATGCTCCAAGTGGAGGAGACGGACGACAGCGGCCTGCTGGTCGCCGGCAGGGGTGGTTGGAGGAGGTTGGCAGCGCTGCGGCCAGACGAAGCAGGAAGGCGCACGAGGACTCAGGCGCGGCAAGGCAGCGGTGTTGGCGACGGGGAGGTCTCGCGCGCGGGTGTGGGCGCCATGGGAGGCGGCTGGAGGTGCGAAAGGTGGTGCACGACAACGGGGTTGCATCACAGGGCACGAGAGGGAGATGGGAGGTTCGGGCGTGGGAGATCGAGAGAGGTAGAAAGGATCACGGCGAGAGGAGGGGGGTCGAGCGTGGGTCTCCTGGTGACGGCGCTAGGAGGGAGAGAGGGATCGAGAAGGAGATGGTTTCGGTCGGCCTAGGGTTGCAACACTAGTGGGAGGCGGCTGGGTTTACAGCGGGGCGTGGCTGGGCCTTAGAGGCCGGCCCGGTAGTGAAGGAAGTGGCCAGAGGCCTGGCTGGGCTGCTGGGCTCTCTTCTCCTTCTCTCTTATTTACCCAAACAGTAAAAAAAGGAAGAAAGGAAAAAGGTTAGAGAAGGGACTTTGGCATGCAGATAGTGTTCCCGGGCTCTCAAAAATGAGCTTGAACCAGGAAAAAATGGAAGTGGGCATGACCGAAAGTTTAAATTCAAACTCGTTTGAATTTAATTCAAATGGGTTTGAACTAGGACTTGGTTTTTGAAGTGTCCAAAAATGTTGAAATTTTTGGAGGAACCTCAGCAAAAGGGAAGAGAGATGCGGGCAAGGTTTTGAAGTCAAACTTGAAGTAGAAAAGACATGGGGAATATTTGCAAGTGTGTTTATGGGTGATTCCAAATTATTGGAATATAATTTTATAGCTCCCTAATATTGGGGTATATGTTGTAAAGAGAATCACCACGTGAATTCCCTCGGTTTAAATGGACCGAAGATCCATGCAACTTATTTAGTTGAGCTTTAGAACGGGTTGCATGATGACATGATGCAATGCACATGAAGCAATGATGAATGCAACGAACCAAACAAAACACCAACGAAACTCGAAACCCATGGAGGTATCTCAAGCTCCGGTCTTGGGGCGTTACAACCTCTTTGGCGCATCACGGTTTTCATGCTTTGCATTGAACACATGTCTTTGGTATTTTCTAGGATGCAACTTGTCCTTGGCAAGGAAACGACGGTGTCCAATGTAACAGATCTTGCTAAGTATTGCATATGACAGCGAATTCCTGTCACGGCAAACACATGCATTGTAACCATGTGTCTTTCGCCCTGACATAGTGCCCAAAGCCGGATAATCATGGATGCACCAAATTATAACAACACGCAGAAAGAAATCAGCTGGTGGGCTGCTATATAGGTCTCGAGTGAGAACACCCCTCCATAACTGTTGAAGTTCCTCCACAAGAGGCTCCATGAACAAATCAAAATCCTTTCCAGGACTTTTTGGACTTGGGATGAGCAAGACCATCATGTAGTTTGATTCTTTGGTGCAGACATTTGGAGGCATGTTGTAAGGGATAACAAGCATTGGCCACATGCTATATGTGGCACTCTCGTGGCCAAATGGGTTAAATCCATCTGAAGCTAAGCCAAATCTAATGTTTCTCGGGCCAGCAACAAACTTTTCATGTTTCTGATTGAAGCTTTTCCACTCACTACCATGTGATAGATGGCTCATTACATTATATAGGTTCATTTCAACAGTTTGTCTTCAAAGACCTCGTGTTTTGAAAACTTTCATAAAAATCGCCTATTCACCCCTCCTCTACTCGATAACTAGCACTTTCACCAGCTCTTTTCTTTCAATGTATTTGTGACAATTCAAATTTCATTTGGTTGTAAACTATGGATTTTTATTTGATTGTAAGCCTTTTATTGTGATGTTAAAACTATGTAATTTAGTTGGTTGTAATGTTTTTATTTGGATATATGCATAAAATGTCTAATTGTAAAACTTTGACCGCCCAACGGCCGGCGGACCAAATGGGTTGGCCGGTTGGGCGCACCGGACAGATTTGCACAAACGCAGCCGGACAACGCGCCTCCAGCCAACCCAAATGAATAAAAAGCGGACCAAATTCACGCCTATTTGGGTGAGTGCCTTGGAGTTGGCCTTAGAGCATCTAAGACCCGACTTGCCAATCCGACCTCTAAATGTCTATGGGCGCGACCCTGAACAGTGTTGGACGACCCAACAAAAGTCTTGCCGTACAACCACGTTTCTTATATCTAAACCCTCAACTTCATGCAAATCCATGCACATCAATCACATCGATCTAATTCATCATAGTCAACAATTCAACAATGCAACAAAGCAAAATAAAATCAAAATCCAATAATTCAGACAAGTCAAAATAAACCGATCGCCTTTTGAATTGTTGCACTATTGGATTTATTGGATTTATTTCAACAACCCCCCATGAACTGATCGCCTTTTGTTGTCTGTGCGTGTGCTCTTGTAGCTGCGATGGATCTGCGACTCTGAGAGTTGAAGTGGTCATGAAAAATGAACTAAAGCCGTACGCGAATTGGACCGGCGTGCTCTCGGCGACGGACGTGGATGCGCGATGCGTCACGCGGCCTGTTCGCCAGAGCGCGCTACGAGCACAGCAGTTGGCGCCTCTTGTGCGTGTGTGCAAAGCGAACGTAACACGGAAGGCAGAAGAAGAAAAAGAAAAACATTGCAAACCGCAAAATAAACAAAGGCTTTGGTGGTGTACCGGTCGGCTATTGGACGACGGGTTTGCTGTGCTGGCTGTGCTCGTGCTCGTCCAGCTTTTTCGCCACGGCACGGTTCAGAATCAAGAGATAAGAGAAGGATGTTCCTACAAGGCTCCACAGAGTTCAGCGATCGTGGGCCGTCGGATCGCGATGCTTGATGGGTTTTGGGCCATTGGATCGAGAGGTGGGAGGATCTGGGCCGTCGGATCCGGAAGAATCACTGCTGGAATGAATAGTAATGGCAACAAAATGTAAATACCATGCCCCCACCAGGGCATTTCGGTCATTTCGCGTGGTGGGGGTATAAAAGGGGGCGCTGGAGACCTAGCTGCTCCTCCTTCGCCCGCTCCTGCAGCCGCCTCCCTCCTCCCTCGCTCGCGCCTTCGCCCCGCGCCCAGCTCCTCCCGCCTCGCCGCCGCCTTCGCTCCCCTCCCGCGCGCCTCCTCTCCCCTCCCCTCCCCTCCCGCGCGTCTGCTCTCCTCCCACCCACATCGCCGCCGCCGCCACCCACCGCCTCGAACGGCGCCGTCGGCGGCCAGATCCGCCGCAGCAGAGCGCCCCCCCAACGACGACGAGCAGCAGAGGAGGGAGGACGAGGAGCATGACGGCGGCGACGGCGGGGAGCAGCAGTAGCAGGCCAAGGCGGCGTAGCAGCCCGCAGCCTCGCCCTCTCGTCATCAGAAGGGAAGGGAAGGGAATAGAAGAGGGAGAGTGAGCAGGTCAGGCGGCGGCCAAGGTGCTCGCAGATTCGCCGGCGATGTCGTCCGACCTTGGCCTCCGAGTGCTTATGCTCTGCCTGCTCTGCGCCCACGCAATGGCCTGCTCGGGATGCCACCCTCCCCCCTGCTCCAACCCTAATCCCCTCCCCTCCCCTCACGTTGCTGCTGCTTTTGGTCACGCAGGTGCACGGACGCGTCCCTGCTCCTCTTAGCAACTGATGCAGGTGGACGAGGCACGAGCCCTCATGGCTCCTCCCTCCTCCTACCCCCCTGAACCTGGTGAGCTCCACCCCCTCTTCTTACCCCTGCACATCTATCTTATCTAGCCAATTCTTAGATTTAGCTAGGTTCCAAAAACCTACATTTATATATATATCACTGCCAACTAATGTGCTCCAGGCTTTAGTGTTTTATTTTGATGGACCAATGTGCATCTTCTCCGAGACAGAAAATTAGGGGGAGTGATAGCTCTTGGATAGTATAGCCATTATGATAGAATAATAAATAAAACTGTCGGTTAATGGCTTATTGCACTAGTCTTAATAGTAGAATTTCAGCATTGTAAGAACACCAAAACATGCTCGTGGAAGCAATCTGAGGCTTTCAGCCGATGCTTGGACCATATTACGAGCCTTCCTATTTGCGTAGAATACCTTTGCTGAAACTATGCATTCAACAGATAATACCTGCACTGGATAGTCTAATATGTGGCGTACCACTTCGCTATCGATATTGTCTTACACTTTTTAATTCTACGCTACATTGTATCATTGTTAAACATACTATGCAATTTCTTCTAGCACCTGCGCCGTTGGATGGATGGTGTTTACGGAAGAATAGAGGTCTTCCCGCAGCACTTCACGCCCGAGAAAGAGCCCATGGACGGTGCTGATGGTCTGTCCACAAGTAAGAGCAACATGGATCCGTCACCAAGGTGATGATACTCATGGCAGAACGAACAATGGCTGTCAAAGGCTTGTTTAATTTTCAACCTCTTCCTTTAATTCTGGGTGTACTGACACGCTTAGCTTGCTGTTCCTGTCCTGTAATAAACAGTCCACGTAGGCGTTCTTGGACCCCGAAACGAGTCAAGGGAGTTTATCGCTTCTGCAACTGTTGTCTATTCCTTGCATTAGGTGGTCTTCCAGCAACAAGGATGATGATAAGGTTACAATGTTTTCTAACCATATCGAACCTCTGTTTCTGTCATGTATCACGAATCCTGTCTTACAAGTACACCGACGGTTTTCACTGTTATCAGACCGAATTGACAAGAGCTGAAGTAGAATCATTACGAAGCGAAATTACCAATGCCGATGAAAGGGTGTCCCAGCTAAAAGCCCGGTATGATGAAGTACCCCTTCAATATTCAGCCTCAACGTTTGTGTGGATTTTCACCTGAACCTAAGTGTCTATTTATATTCAGTGTTTTGTTCTCCGTCAGATGTGATTCATACAGTTTAGCATTGCAGGTTAGAAAATATTGACGAAGCCTTGAGATATGCACTCCTTTCCGGGTACCTCCATATCAGAAGTGTACGTAAGAAACCAGTGCACTTTTGTTTGGTTGCCCCCAAAACAGCTTCATTTGTGTGACAGCTGTTCAACAGACTGGTGACTCTAAATGATCTCTTGTGCGTTGCAGAGATGGACTCAACTTCCTGGGGAGCCACCTATCATAGACGACGCCGATGTCGATGACTGGCTTCCTCGCTTTGTTGTCCTACAAGGACAGTGTTTATACTACTATCTGAAGTGTACTGGTAAGATGAAGCTTTTGACATACTGGTCATGGTCATCCAATCACATTAATACGTTGCACTACTGCTCTTTCTTGACATGCTGAACCTGAATTCATGTAATCAAATTACAGATGAATACACACCATACTTGCTCACTAGACACTAAAAACCACATTTCTCATGGTGGCGTGTTCTTTGCCACCCTGAACCTTAATCACAATTCACTTGGTGATGTGTTCTTTGTCATACTGAACCTGAATCAGATTTGTCTTTGAATTGCTGCAATACATTAAGTTGGCACGAACAGTTCTATTTAAAGATATACTATCCGAGGCGTGAAAAAGAAGATGACATAGGTTGATAGTCTAGCTGTTTTATAATCCCTTTTATTGAGATCAGATGAAGTTTAGTCTGGTCTTGCTCTCAATTTCTCTGCATTGTTTGGTATCCAATTTAGCGTTAGGTTTCAGATAGCGGAGTAATTGATGAGCGGCACACATGAGCATGATGAGCGGCACACATGAGCACATACGGTTCTGCACACACACACACACACAGGGACATACACATATTTTTTAGGTACTCACAAACATGAAAGAATATGAGGGATGGCAAATGCCTGCTCGTCATGAAGCATATTAGCATGTGGATTAATAAATAGAAGGGGAAGGAAACTTGCTTCTCTGCGTTTTTATTATAGTTTAAAAGGGCAAATTGTCAACATTCTAAGTGTTAGGAAAGAAACCTACACACTCCATGTGTAAGTATGTGCTTCAGATTAATGCTCTGAAAGTATTTAACTTGCTTACTAATAATCCACACTCGAATATATTAATACTCACACAAAAGTAGATAGGCCATGGCTAGCAGCAAATGTATATGTCAATTTATGATCTTTTTCACATGATAATAACACTATCAGCATGCTAATTATATGTGTGGAATTTAGAGTTATCACCATGTGACTGTGTGAGTATTGTCACAAGTTATGATTATACCAACCTACAATTTTTACTCATTCTGTAAAATGACCATGTGAACACCCACTTTATACGAAGCCACAAAGACTATGAAGTTGTGTTCTATTACAGATCTATGTGATTAGTTTTAGATAGTTGTATTAATGAACACAGTCATATTTTTCAATTAGCCCTCCTAGCTAAAACCACCAACAATTAAATCAGTGTGATGCTTCTACTGTTTTTTCAGAGACTTGCAGTTAAACAAGAGGAATTAGATGCTGGTGTTGATGTTAATGTTAACTACATAACTCAAGTTGACGCTAACTATATAACTCAAGTTGATGCCAGCAACGATGTTGATGGTAACCCTCTGCCTCAAGTTCTATATTAGAAAAAATACTAATGGTATGTTTTCATGTAAATTGGCAGAGGCGAACCTTGTGTCTGCTACATCGATGAGTTTAGTGGCTATTGTGTATGGTGGAATAAAGTCAAGTTATATAATCACAATACCCATAACCTACGGAAGATAATCAAAAACAAGAAAACACCCAACTATTATTATGTCTTCCACATGGCGGAGACCTTTGCAAACCCTGGGAAAAGAATGGTAACCTTTTAGAAATACTTTGTTGTATTTCATTCACTAATATGCAGCAAACTCATATGTTGATCAAGTTTTTTTCTCACCTGCAGTGCTTTAATAAATTTCCATGTAATAAATAGAGAATCAGGGTATTATAACCCCTTTCTGCTTCTGCCTATTCAATTTGTTGGCCACTTAAAAGTATACATGAATCATTGTCTTTCTCATTTTAATCATCTAGGTTCCAATTATTTCTTCTAGCCTGCTCATGCCTTTAGGCTTACACTATATTAATTCTTCCGCGCATACCATCTAAAATATGCAGGCAAAAACACAAAATCAATACAGGTAAACCCCACTCAGATATAATATTTCTCACGCGCATCACTTCTTTTACCTCGGTAGTAGAAAAACAGCGGTAAACACAACGCTCTCACTTATTTTTGTACATTTTTCCTATTTTTAGTACAGTTTTTCCTAGAAAGAAGTAATTTTTCCTCTCACAAGCGCATGAATCATTTTTTATCCGACGGCTCGGATCTATCCATCACAGGATCAAACGGCATTTGTGTTGCATAAGTGTGTCAACTGCTTAACTGATTCATGTCCTGGTTGTTATTGGGAACTTATGTGGTTTATTTAAATATTTCAGTATCACAAGTATAACATCATGAATCCTGTATTTTGCAGGCTACTGCCGCTGATAATGACGATGACAACAATGTTGACCTTTTTGGAACCAAAGAAGAGAAGAAGGCAGTTAGAGAGCATGCTGCCAAAGTGAAGGGTTCTTGCAAGAAGAAAGAATGTATGTTATCCTACATTCTTTGTATTTTACAGTCTCATTTGTAACATTCCTGTATTAGTTATCTTGCTGGTGTCATGTGTTGAATTTCCACAATCGTGTAATCCAGACTTGCTAATGGTTTGTATTTTTCCATTTTATGGCAGATGACTGTATAATTTTACCATGTAATTTCTTCTCTTTTATCGATGGAGGAGGTGGTCAGAAGATTCAATTATTCTTAAAGTCCTCCACTTCTTCTGCAAAAGTTTGGTGATTTTTCCAAGGGGGCCGATCAAAGGATCTACTCAACTGAGGTATATCTCACAATCTTAATGTGAAGTTTAATGTGTTTTATAGCTATCCAAAATATGTCGATGAACTGGTTCTTATTATCTTACCTAAATAGCTTGAGCTCGAGCTAAGACGTATTTGTTCTTGCTTGCTTTTTCTGTTGCTGATATTCAGGCCTAACCTCACCGAACTTTGCTACATCTTACATTGTGAGAAATAGCAAAATAAGTATTGTATTAAACATTAGTAAGTCAGTCTACAATGGTTGTGTAACATCCCATCATTCAGTTTGCCAGATACTAAATTTATGTTTTTGCAATCAAAAGTATTCTTCTGATTCCCCATAAGCCTCAGCTCATCACAGAAGCATGTTCAGAGTTCGTTTGCGATTCATTTCACCACTTCCTTATGCAACTCTATCCAGCGGTGACGTGTTGGTGGTTGGCCCCTTTTGCCGCCGTACCCATCTTGTCGTTCATGTCACTTGATGATGTAAACCTGGTGTCTTTTAATCCTTTTCCATAAACCAGGCCCTCAGGAGTTTATTGCAAGCCCGGTTCCACCATACTATAATGCAAGGCTGGTTTTTATTTCTTCATTTATTGTTTTTGGTGAGCAGGCGAGTTAATTTGACCATTCCTCTATCTGTTTCATCAACTAGATGCTTTAAAGGATTTGAATGGAGTTTATTGTGCGAACCCCTGCTGCCATGTCTCCAACTTCATGCAGTGGGCTTGACTGGATCTTGTGGTTTTCTTGCCAGAGACTCCCTGCGCCACCATGGTTTTATGTGTACTACCTCTGCAGTGGAAACTTCTGCTACAATGTGCATCGACACCAGAGCCATGTTCCCTATCGTGCTATGGTGCTTAGCATCATCATGTATTTCCATTCGGTGTAGTTGAGGGCTCCCAAAGTTTGTGTTTCCAAATGATACCTCATTTTTCTCTTATTTGTATTGTTTCACATAGTTTTCAACTACAGGGATAAAGAGCTATAGAAATTTATGTAATTTAGCTCCGGCAAATGATGCTAAACTGTAATGTCTTAAAAATATGCTTCCTAGCCACTCACATGGCTACGTGGTATTTACTTTCAGGAATCTGGATAGACTAAGACTGATGGTAAGATTTGATGGTTATCCAAGTAGTTACCTAATACTCCCTCCGTTCCGAATTACTTGTCGCAGATATGGATGTATCTAGATGTATTTTAGTTCTAGATACATCCATTTCTGCGACGAGTAATTTGGAACGGAGGGAGTAGTACTTAGTATTAGCTCTTCCCCAATCATATCATATACAGGTAGTCTATAGTTATTTATCCAAGATGGTTGTTGCACCCTTTTGGCCAGTATGGTATGTATGGTCAGGTTGCATTAGTCTATGTTAGGATAAACTGGCTAACATATCAGTGATGTAAAGTCGCTTCATGTGTACTTTATGTAACCTCGGACACATGTACAACCTATCACATGTCCATGTTGTTCTTTCCATACACAACTTTTCCATGTGCGGTCTTAAATACAACTTGGTCTCACACCTATACTCGAGAGCTCTCTCAAGTACAAATAAACATGAAACTATATGCTGAAAAGTGTGGTGATATATTCAGTTACTAAATTTACTGAATTTGTGATCCCAATATTGCCAGCTGAATAGTGAAATGACAGGGATTGCTCTATAGCAAATTTGCAGTGTCCTTGAACTTTGTGATGTTTCCTAGGGCAACTGGTCTGGTCCAAACTAATAAATGCATGGGTTTTCATGTTATGTTCCATGTAAGAAGTTGATCTATGTTTCTTATGTATTTGCCTTTAGCTCTCTTGTTCATTGCATTGTTGCTTGCTGATATTCTTACATTATTTTCTGATCGCTTTATTACCGGGTTGAGAATGACCGCACCCGCAGGGGTGCGGCAAGCCGCACTTCTTACCTGTTGTACAGTCAACAGAGGAGCGCCAGAGAGAGAACCCATTGAATGCAGAAGCCTGAAGGAGTCCATATAGTGCAGGCTGGTCAAGCGTGAGGTTAGTAGCATGCAAACTACTAACTAGCTATTGTGATTAGGGATACCTGTCAGTTAACTCCTTGTTCGTGCAAGCTAACCTAATTGATTACTTAGTAGCTACATAATGGTATGTTTTAACTTTAGAATGAGAGTAATCACTAGAGGATTGGATTCATGGTTGCAATATTTAATTTCTATTAATTTGCTTACTTCAGTTTCTTTATATGCCAAAACAAAATCGCCAATTTGGAAACCTCTGTCAGTGTTAAATAATTAGGCATATAATAAGGTGAAAAGAGTGGTAACAATAAGATTACTGCTTGATGTACAGAGTTCAGGTTATCACACCATATGAAGTGAAAGCGCCGTTGGGACTGTTCGCGGTGCATAGAACTTCCATGACAGCACGGGCGATTCCAAGGCCCACTTGAGCTCCTCCTGATGTCAGACGGTGAGGTTTCTCAACCTCCACTCTATTAGCCATGTAAGATTGCTTTGCTAGAGATCATTTCTTTCTTGCCATCCATTCATTATAAACTTGATTCTTCGTCACGAATGGATCCTTAATTATGTGTGTCATGTTGTTTCCCTGAAAACGGACGATCGAGTTACATTGCTTATTTTCTGTTGTGAGTTGAGGAGCTTGTGGTTTTAAAAGTATGTCTCAGTTGTAAGAATGTGGAAATGATGGACAGGTAGCAGTTTTTTTATATTTTCTGTTTATATCCAATATTAAGTAGTTATTAACTCCATGGCACAGGACTATACTTTTTGTAGATGTAGTAGCTTTTGATTTCCATTTAGTTATGGCTTTATCTTCGCTTTTACATACTGATTAGGATTTCCATTTAGTCAGGGTCACAAAGTCGTTGTGCCAGGATTCTTCCCTTTGTAAATGTGAAAGCGGCTTGTACAATCTATTCACAGACTTGCTCTGCTGCTTTGTAGCCCAACTGATTATGTACTCTTGATCGTCCTCATGGCATCTGTCAACTCCATTGTGAATCGTCTTTTTATCTTAAGGCTGTACTCGCTATGCTAGAATGATAGATGATATATAGTAAATACATCTTTTCTTTTTACAAGGCTCATATCGTAAGGAATGTCGTGTACTGTAAACCAAGTTCAGTACGTTGTCTATTAAATATATTTTTGTTTCTTCTTCAAAATGCGATGCTCCAGTTCAGATAATCAGTAGTGCATATTTTGGCTGATATTTCTACTACAAAGCACTTGGTGGTGATGGATAAGTGTCGGACGGGTTGGGTTTCTTGTTTGAAGAGACTTGCATTGTTGACTATTATAGCTTTTTCTGTGTAACTTAACAAGTGTTAACATATTTTTAAAATATTACTATAATTTTGAAATTTGTTCACATGTTTCAAAAATGTTCGTTCACTTTTAGAAGTGTCCGCACATCTATGTCCCGCTCCTATCATATTCTTCACTGCATGTTATCCATTATGATTGCAAATAGTATTAAACTTAGGTTAATACTGACTTAGCATTACCTGTTTTGAAAACGTTGGGACCGGCACCCTCGCGCCAGGGCGCGGACCCAATCTAGTTTACGAGGTTTGGTCGAACGACGGGATCCCGACTTTATTCGGGAATATTTTAGCAGCAGAGAAGACTGGGAGGACTACGGCCGGCATTGGCGTCCATGTCGAGATCCGTGGGGAGGGGAGGGGAGAGAGCAACGGAGGAGTCCTAGGAGGAAATTGCACAAACCACCTACTATTGGTGCTAGTTTTGCACAAAACACTCACTTTACAGGTTTGTTGCACAAAACACCACATTCTGAGGTAATTTGTTGCAGCTAGGTCTAATCCACCATTTGGGTGCGTTGACAGGATTCCTGACAAGTGGGTTCAGTTTGTAAGTGCATCCGTGACAAGAAAAAATAGCCACATCAGCAGCCAACTAGAACTATCAATATCTCACAATTCTTGCTCCAATTGAGCTGATTTTTTTCTAGAATATTAGTGAGTGCACACATGATTTATTGGTTTGTTTTGCATTTTACGAAAATGTTAAATTTGAACAAAAATATTAAACGAGTCAACTAACATTGCAAAATCGCCCAATATTTGGATGCTAAAACCTCATGGCGGTAATATTTTGGTGTGTGCAACTTGATGATGTCTGTAATGGTCACATGACAACTACTTGGATGGTAACACCTCATGGCGGTAATATTTTGGTACGTGAGAGTTGATGATGTCAATAATGGCTTTATGGCAGCCACTTGGATGCTAAAGCCTGACAGCGACAATATCTGCCATATCTTGGTGCTACTGATTTTATTTTATGAATATTGTGCCTATTTATGAATCATTTTATATTTGTGTAGCAATCTTATGTTTTTCACATGAAAATTTGTGGTGTGCTATTAGCTATTTGTAACCAGTAATGAATCTGGAAAGTTTCAGCTGGTTTGGATCACATTATAATGAGATATCTGCAGTTTACATTGGCTCATAATTTTTTTTACTCAAAAATCAAAAATTTCAAAAAAAAATGCAGAACAATTCCAGTAAATCACACATGTATGCAATACTACTCTTGAAAAAAGGCAGCTCATTTGGACCACAGTTTGTGAGATATTTGCAATGTTAGTTGACCGTTGAAATTTAACATTTTAAAAAAATATTAAAAAAAACCCAATAAATCATAGATGCACTCACTAATATTCTGGGGAAAATCCAGCTCAATTGAAGCAAAGAATTGTGAGATATTGACAGTTCCAGTTGGCTGCTGATGCGGCAAGTTTTTCTTGCCGTGATGCACTTACAAACTGGACCCACTTGTCAGAAATCATGTCAACACATCCAAATGGTGGATTAGACCTAGTTGCAACGAATTACCCCAATATGTGGTGTTTTGTGCAACAAATCTGTAAAGTAGGTGTTCTATGCAAAACTAGCACCAAAAGTAGGTGGTTTGTGCAATTTCCTCGAGTCCTAGACATGTCGTTTCCCTAGGGCTCTGTGCAAGATCAGGTGACGGAATGTCTCTGGGATCAATAATTTTGTCCCTTACCGGGTCTGGGTCTGGGTCTGGGTCTGGACTCTCGGATCATCCGGAACCCAAACATGTTCTTGTTGGAGAAAAGCAACCATGGAAAAGGTGAACGAGGATACATTCTCGTGTCTTGTGCGTTTCTATTGGCGAAACGATTTTCCTTCGTGTCACACTGCCTTATGGAATCGCTCTGGAAAATATATATTTTTAGAAAACGATTAAAAAAATAAAAAATGAAGCACAGTAGGAAAGTTGTAAGTACTGATTTCCCACTGGCAACGAGAATCACCATTTACCATAGCTTAAAAATTCAAAATTTCAAAAGTTGTAGTAGAGGACAGGAAAGGAATGACTGCTCCGGTTTGGATCACAGCTAGCAAACGGGCCCAGCTCCCCCCGAACCATATAGGACTAGAAAATCTCGCCCTCCTCTCCGCCCACCCACCTCTCTCTCTCTCTCTCTCTCCTCGCAAGTTGCGATTCCCATATCCCAATGCCACCTCGCAATTAACACCTCCTGCGGCGGCACACAGCCTGCCTCCACCCCCGCCCTGCCATCGCCCCCCGGCCGGCGCCCATGACGTCATCGTCGTCGCACCACCACGACGCCTCCTCGGCCACCTCCACCCCCCGCGCCGGGGCCGGCAGCACCATCAGCAGCAACGGCAACGGCGGCGGCGGCGGCCACCACCACCCGCCTCCTCCGCGTGCGCAGCCGCACGGGGCCGCGTTCGTGCGCCTCATGTGCAGCTTCGGCGGCCGCATCCTGCCGCGCCCGGGTGACCACCAGCTCCGCTACGTCGGCGGCGAGACCCGCATCGTCTCCGTCCCGCGCACCACCTCCCACGCCGTCCTCTTCGCCGCGCTCGCCAAGCTCGCCCCCGCGCTCTTCGTCCCCGGCGAGCCCACCCCGGCGCTCCGGTACCAGCTCCCGCACGACGACCTCGACGCGCTCATCTCCGTCTCCTCCGACGACGACGTCGACAACCTCATGGAGGAGCTCGACCGCGTCCACAGCCTCGCCGCCACCGCCATCAAGCCGCCCCGCCTGCGCCTCTTCCTCTTCGCCGCCTCGCCGGACCACTCCCCTGCGGGCGCGTTCGGCTCCGTGCTCTCCGGCGTCGGCGACGCCTCCTCCGACCAGTGGTTCGTCGACCAGCTCAATGCCCCGCCGCCCGGTTCCATCGAGCGCGGCCGATCCGAGGCCTCCTCGATCGTCTCGGAGGTCCCGGACTACCTCTTCGGCTTCGACACGACCTCCGAGGAGCCCAGCCCCGGCGCGGGCGCGCAGCCCAAGTCTGACGCGGAGGTGGCGCAAGGCGACGACGACGACGACGCGCCGGCTCCCGTGCTGGGCGCTCCTCTGGTGCCATACGTCCCGGAGAGCGCCCCGTGGCCGGCCCCGCCGCCACCGTACATGGGGCAGCCGGTGTACTACGTGCCTGTTCGCCCGGTCCACTACCTCGACGCGGCTGGGCACGGCGGCTACATGCCCGGGCCGGTTTACCACATTGTCGGTGGGGGGAGAAACGAAGCCCCGGGAGATCTCTACTCGTCTGGGGGCGTCGGTGGCGTCTACGGCGTCCCGCGCTCCATGCCGCCATTCCGTCAGGTGATGTACGCGCCGCCACCCGCCACGGAAGTCTACTCGGTGGAGGGGAAGCCGCCGGAAGGTGAGTCCCACTCTCCGTAGGCGCAAGGGGAGGAAGAGCCATGGCCGCATGGGCTGTTCCTGCAGCTGGTTCATTCTGATGATCGCTTATATCTGAGCTAAGATTTTTGCATTGCCGTGGTAAATGTTCACTGTTTCTGCTGGGGTTACTCTTGGTAGCTGTATAGGTGAGGGAGGTGGAGGATGGATGGGTCATGGATATCACAATTTTCGTCGAGTGAAATAGATTCTTGAATTGTTATTATGTGAGTACATTTGGTGTGATTAGTACTAGTAGCAGGTTACTGTAATGTGGGATTGGATTCATATATATTCTACTAGAAGATTTTTTATCTGCGAAACAGAATGTTTCTGCATTTTGTATTCATAATATGCTTGATGCTGGATGTATCATGGCCCATGAATGTCCTATATATCTACTCTAGCTTTGATGCGAATGTTTGCATATTTGTTCTTGTGAAAGCTTAATGTACTGAATTCGCTCTAGCTTTGTTCTTGTATGCCAGAAATTTTGATTGCTTGCTTTTGGTAACCCACATTGTTTCATTTCTTCATTTTTTACACTTGCTGTTTATCCTGACCCGCTCTTTTTCTGGCATTAACATGCCCAGAATTTTT
Source organism: Triticum aestivum (assembly GCF_018294505.1). NCBI lineage: Eukaryota > Viridiplantae > Streptophyta > Magnoliopsida > Poales > Poaceae > Triticum > Triticum aestivum. The sequence goes on from NC_057797.1 coordinate 192,539,689, forward strand.
TGGACTAATTTGAACATATCCGGATGATTCTCTACTTATTAGAATGGCTCGAATCTTCGAGTAGAACTAGGGAGAAATAATTAGAGTTCCATTGTTGACTTGATTCAAGAGGAAAGTGCCGTTTCTGAACAGAGAAGCTATGCCAAATATACTTGAGAGAATAGCCTCTAGAGACAGTGGCTTGTATCATTCCCAGAACATATCGACTCTGCATTGCCCTTTTGAACAATGCTGCAGATATGCCATGCTACCTCTTTAACTATTCAGATTGCTATCTAGGTGTAGATTCAGGTTCAGGTTTGATCTGCTATAGAAAAAGAGTCGTCTACATCGTAGGTACTACCAGATTCAGAGCCCTCAAAATGTGATACTACTATATATGCAATGAAAAAGGTTTCTCCTTCCATAGACTGTATACATATAACTGGATACAAGAAACAGGTGCATTTATAGCAGGAGTAGTCTTATAGCAGCGTTCTTAGGACTGGCAGGAGGCTTAACATATCACACAAGTGAGCATTGCTGCCGGAGTTGCGTCGCTTATTTCCACCACGGGTTGTCGCCGGTCCTGAAGTCGGTCTCCACCCACGGCACGAAGACGACCTTGCCGTCGTCAACGTCCGCGTGAACCAGGGCCAGCGACTGTTTCACAAGAGCAATGCAGATGAGGTCAGCTTGGTTCGGTTCAGTTGAGCAAGCAAACAATGGATTCTTCAGAAAGGTTCAGTTGAGAACTTGAGATGGGACTAGGAGGGCATCTTACCAGAGGTGCAGGCCCACGGACGACCTTGCCCTGGTTGTTGTACTGGGATCCATGGCAGGGGCAGAGGAACTTGTTCTCGGCGGCGTTCCACGGCACGACGCATCCAAGATGCGTGCAGACGGCGTTGATCCCGTAGGTGGCGAGGGTCTTGTCGGACTCCACCACAAGGTAGGTAGGATCACCCTGCAACATGCACACAATTTCAGCAAGTTTATCTTGCCCTGGGCTGATCCATCAGCTTCATCTCTGCTTGCATATAGCTTGTGAACGCCTCAGAATGACCGCGTGAATCTGAAGGTACGTACCTTGAGCCCCTGGGCGAGCGTGCGGTCGTTGGGGCCGTGCGTCTTGAGCCAGTCCTCGACGAGGATGTCGTTGCCGAGCTTGTCCTTGGCGGCGACGCCTCCGGCGTTGCTCCCGGAGCCGGCCGGGACGAGGAAGGAGCCGTAGGGGACGAGCATGCCGAAGGTGGGGAGCGAGATGGCGCCCAGCAGGAGCAGGTTCATCAGCTCCCTCTTGCTCATGTCCGGCACGCGGTCCGCGGAGATGCTGCCGGCCATGCAGGTGATGTTCCTCGGGACGCGCTCCCGGCCGAAGCCCAGGCCCTTGACGGGCTTGCACAGCGCGCTCGCGCGGGTCCGGCAGAGCTGCGCACCAACATGTTCTCAGCAAGCATAACGAACCTGGCTCTCTCGCGCACCGAAAGTACAGCACAAAATGGGACGCAAGAAGAATGAAAAGACCAGGAATCCACCGAGAAGAGAAGATGAAGAGATCAGACGGCGGCAGGAAGAAGGGAGGAGTGGTTACCTGGGTGGGGTTGGAGGCGGTGGAGAGCGCGGTGGAGGCCATGGTGGTTGAGAGGACGATCGATCGAGCGAGCTAGCACTGCCTGTGTCCACCACAGGCTTGCAGATGAGGCGCGGGTTATATGTCCCTGCGGGAAGTGGTGAAGGGGCGGCCGGTGATTGGTTGATGCGCAGCGAACCGGCTCCGAGAACCACATGTTGCGTGCCTTGTGGGTGGCTAGGCTGCCACACGCCCCCGACCAGACGTTACGGGGGCCTTATCGGCACAGTGCAATGCAGATTTACGAAACCAGTAAGGCCCCGCTTGGAATGTCTGTGAAACTTTACAACTGTAAATTGTTACACCTGGATATTACTGTACACCAGTAAAATACAACCGAATACATTTTCACCTGTAATCCGCCGTCAGATTGCAACACCCAAGCGGCCCCGATGTGTCTCAGCACTGTATCATCCAACGATGATTGAAGAAATACAACAAACATCCAAAGGATGGGGAGGGGGCAGAGGTGACCGCGAGCATGGTGCGGATCTGGCCGCTTGGAGCAGGAGGAGAGAGCGAGCGGCCGCCGCTCGCCGCCGTCAACATCACGTTCAAACGGCCGCCTGCCCTTAGACCCCGCGCATATCGCGGTCGCCGGGGACCTCGCCGGCTTCGGAGCGGACGGCATCTCTCATCCCTGTAAATAGCCAGCGCCTCACCCCTGCCGCGTCGTGGACGCCGGCGACGCCTCCCGTCCCTCGTTACGGCGGCGCAACGCTCAATATATAGTCTCGAGCGAGGAGGTGGGGAAATACAGCGCCCAAAGATCTGTATCGTTTACGGGCCTGTTCCGGGTGTAAAAGCAAAAACGGGTGTATTTTTTACAGCCTGAAAACGGCGTTCCAAGCACCTAGTCGAAGCCCAGCGGTTTTCTTTTACGGAGGGGATGTTTTACAGGTGTAATGGGCTGAAAAACGACATTTCAAGCAGGGCCTAAGATGTAGTACTACTCGTTTCGAGCGTGGCGTTGCTAAATATTAATACAACACTAATTCAAATATTTATAGATACTACTCCCTCCATTCCTAATTACTTGTCGCAAGTATGGACGTATCTAGATGTATCTTAGTTCTAGATACATCCATTTCTGTGACGAGTAATTTGGAACGGAGGGAGTATAATGCAAACGTAAAGTTTTCAAATAGGAGTAACACATTTCAAATTTAAATTTCAATATATGTGACATGCATGGTGACATGCCTAAGATCTGATGTTCACTACAAATAAGCATTGGTGATTAAGAAAAGACCGGTTCCTTTTCACAAGCACATTGCATTGTATGCGGCCTATCATCTGCCGTTTACTAGGAAGGTCGGTTCAGTTAGGCTCCCTGAGATGCATAGCTTGCTGCCGCACGAGAGTTTGCTAGTAGTCACTCTTTAGTGGTCTAAACACTCTTATATTTCTTTACAGAGGGAGTAGTATAGATAGAACACTTGGATAACACTAGTGGATACATTTTCAACAACTCCGAGAAAGGCTCCCACAGGGACTAAGTAGATAATCAAATAATCGTCCCAGATGCCCAGTTTTCAATTTCGATACAATCAACGATGCATTGGTCGCATCTAACTATATACGCCTGGCATTCATCTTCGTGGTGTCTTGGGAAACAATATAAATCATCCACAAGGGAAAGGGACCCATGATTCTGCTACTGTTTGGTCGAGGAATGATTCCCGGAGGGCTGTTTACATGCTTGGGTCCACCAGATGTTGTAAACTCTACTGATTCTTAAACAATCAACAAGCAGTTGTCTTAACAATATTGGAGACCAGGTCGAAATAGAGGTGGCAAAGTGATCTTAATGCACTGCCCTAACAAACGCAACAAGCAACAAGAAGCTATGGTTTACGATGGAAATAGAAGGGCGACAATACAGTAGCAGTCCACTTCTTCCTACAAAGAAACAGCATACAGTGAGAATAATAATTACAGTTTAGCTATACAGCATATACAAACAGCATACAGTGCTTTCGCAAAAAAAAAACAGCATACAGTGAGAATAATAATTACAGTTGACCATTTGCAGCAACACTGCATGCGCATCTTGCAGCCTACCTTAGAAATACCTCAACGGCCTGACGACCTCAGCAGATCTTTCAGCTCATTCGCAATTGCACGGTAGCAGAACATGTATTGTTGCTGAAAAGCAAATATATGCCAATACAACATCTAAATACACATAAAAAGCACTAAACTGTTCATGCAATAAACATAATAAATACTATTAGCACGTTCAGCAGTATTACTCCCTCCGTTCCGAATTACTTGTCGCAGGTATGGATGTATCTAGATGTATTTTAGTTCTAGATACATCCATTTCTGCGACGAGTAATTTGGAACGGAGGGAGTAGATGCAATGGTCGACTGGAACTGTGTATTGGAATTACTACCCACAACTTATTCTATACATGTGTTACCAGGCTGTTCAGGGTATGCATGACCAGTAATAAGATACTAAACCAGCTTCGTTCAGTTGAAGACTTACGCCAAGAAAGTACAGTTTGAATAAGCTCCGCAAAACTAACACTGAACTCCCTGCTATGGCAGGTGTCGCATGATCAAATTCAAGGATGAGGGAACGACAAAAGAAAAACTAATTTACCCTGTACTGTACCTTAACCTAACAACTCTATGCGCAAGATGCCGATGAAGGCAAGTTAGGATTACACAGCAGGCAATGTTTTGCCTTGAAATTGTAGATAATTACTTGCATTGCAACAAATGAAATAGATTTCTTCTATTTCATTAACTATTTCGTAACATGAGAGAACATCTGTTAGCAAGGCCTAAGTCTCATGTGCTTAAATTATGCTGGCACTGGGGTATATTCTTTTTTAGATGAAGATGATAGGAGTAAGAATGAAACAGAATGCACCTCAGTTTGAACCATTCCAGTTCGCTGGGACCTAAATTTTTTTACAGTTTCAACAAGATCATAAGAGCTTGTGTCTCCAAGGAGAATTCCCTCAATTGAACTATGGATGGTGATGTAAGCACCAGTTCTCCCAATTCCTGCACTGAAGAAAGAGACCAAAATAATGTTAAGAGAATAAAAAAATGAGCAAAGGGTAGCATAGCATTAAGCTGAAGCAAACCTGCAATGTGCAACTATAGGATGTTCTCTCGGAATGTGATGTAACCGTTTTTGAATTTGTCGCACAGCATCAGTGCTTGTTGGTACGCCATGGTCGGGCCAATCAGGATACTCTATATGGAGTACAGAATGAACCTTGCCTGACTACATCATGAAAAACAACGATCAGAAGATCTTTAACCATAAAATGTTTCTAGAAATACTGGTAAGTGCTAACAAATAAGCAACTTTTCAGATCTTAAATCTGAACACGGCAGAAATGAAGACCACTACAGCGCCATCCTATAAAAAACTTAACAGAAGCTTGAGCGTATATCTCCAAGTCAAATAACGAAATCAGTTAAAGGGTGCAGCATGGCATAATGATCTAGAATGTCACCACATGCTTTTTCTATAACTACATTCAAACAATAAAACAAAGTTTAAAAAACAGTAAAAGTTGATGTACAGACTATACAGGAAATTATGAAGTGGCACGTAATGATGACATGATCACTGATTCACTATGCCAAAATAGAATAATAAATATGAACAGAACATGCTTATGTGCTATATATTGTTAAAGAACAACTCATCAAAACAACCTTAGGCCTTGTTTGGTTACAGTCTAAACCACGTCTGTTAGGAGCTAGGGTTCTGCCGGTTCTAGGACGGAGATTGTAGGGGAACGATGGAGGAGGAGGAGGACGAGGGCGCGGCGGCCGGCGGCTGGGCGCCGTCCTTGCGTGGTGGAGAAGAGGCGGCGGCGGCGCAAGAGGCGGCTAGGGTTAGGTCTCCCAGCTCCCTAAGGGAAGCCGAGCAAATAATGATTGCTTCTTGCTTGATTAGATTGATACATCTCCTCTCCTTATATAGAGAGGTTTACTTGACTCCTAAGCAAACGATAAGATAATTGGGCTAAGCCCCTAATAACAATAAGATAACTTGGGCCACAACCCACTGGGCTAAGCCCCTAATATGACAGTCATAACACTTCTCTCCGCCTGCACAAACAGCTCCTCCTCGAGCTGTAAGGTGGGGAAGCGCTTGCTGAACTCCTCGAGGTGATCAACCAGCGTCAAACACCTTCGCGACAGCTGGGGCAGTTAGGTCGGCGGTGACGGCGTCCTCCTCAATGTAGTCTGCAGCCTCCAGGTAGAAGAGTCACGGGCAGACGTGGCCAGGCGTGTAGGGCTCGTCGCAGTTGAAGCACAACCCTTGGCGGCGACGCTCGAGTAGCTCGGCCGAGGTGAGCCGGCGGAACGGGCACGCCGCGGTCGCGGCGAGGGGTGCCGCAGAAGCCTGAGCAGGCCGACCCTGCGCGGGAACATCCGGCCCGGGTAGCGGCCCAGCGGCCCGGGACGGTGATGCCTGCTGGCTGGCCACCGCGCGGCGCTCGAACGCGCGGGCGTAGTACATGGCCGTCTGGAGATCCTGGGGTCCGAAGCTCCACATCCACGCGGATGTGATCCGGAAGTCCACCGACGAAGAGGTCGGCCCGCTGCTGTGCCGTCACGCCCGACGCGTGGCATGCCAGGGCCTAGAAACGGTCGGCGAAGTCCTGAACCGTGGAGGTGAAGGGAAGGCGGCCTAGCTCTGCCAGGCGACTCCTGCGGATCGGTGGCCCAAAACGAAGAAGGCAGAGCTCGTGAAAGCGCTCCCAAGGGGGCATGCTGCCCTCGTCCTGCTCGAGGGCGTAGTACTAGGTCTGTGCCGCGCCATGGAGGTGGTAAGAGGCGAGCCAGGTACGCTCCGAGGCAAGGGTGCGCTGCCCGTGAAAGAACTGCTCGCACTGGTTGAGCCAGTTGAGGGGGTCCTCCGTGCCGTCATAAGTGGCGAAGTTCAGTTTGGCAAACTGCGGCGGTGTCTGAGTCGGAGCGCCGTGGCCGACTGGCTCGGAGGTGCGAAGCAGCGAGGATTGGGGTGCCCGGTCAGCATGGCCGCGGCCCGTGGAGTGCCCCGCCGAGCCGGAGGGATCACCGAACTGCAGAGTGGGTGCCGCCGGGTCTCCAGCCGACGTGTAGACGGGTGGCGGCGATGACCCGGTCAGCCAGGCCGGTATTGGGGACGGCGACGGCGGGAAGCGCACTTGCTGGATCGGTACGCCTCCCTACATGGGTGGCCCGGGCCCCGTGCTGGGCGGTGGCGGGGCCGGCAGCTGCGGCTACGGCCGCACGGACCCGGGTGGCGTGGGGGACGCAGCGAGGGTCG